>NC_029780.3:1677457-1699281 GCF_000817695.3 Arachis duranensis
AATTTATTTAAATTACACAACAAAAAAATATTTTATTCTATGCAAAATAATTTAAAAAAATGGCTTAAAAGATGCTAGGAGTACTATAAAAGTTTGTAATGTTTTAGTGACTTAGGTAAATACATGCATATATTCAAATTTTAAATAAAATACTCTACATAGTCAATAATAATTTAGAAATTAAAAAAAAATATATTTTTATCATGTATTTACTTAAGTCACTGGAATATTACAAATTTTTATAGTACTCCTAACATCTTTTAAGCAATTTCTTATAAATTATTTTGTATGGAATAAAATATATTTTTTAATTATTTTGCATGGAATAAAATATTTTCTTTAATTTTTAAATTATTATTGACTATCTAGAGTATTTTATTTAAAATTTGTGTACATGCATGTATTTACCTAAGTTATTAGAACATTACAAATTTTTATAGTACTCCTAACATTTTTTAAGCCATTTTTTCAATTATTTTGCATAGAATAAAATATTTTTTTGTGGTATGGTTAAAATAAATTTATTAAAAAATATTCATGAGCTATAAGAATGGGCAGAAGAGTATTGTATAGAATTCGAATTGCTCATCATATAATTCGAATCAGAGTGATTCGAACTTCCCCATGTGTAATTCGAATTATGTAATATCTCACCATATAATTTAAAAAAATTTATTAAAAAATATTCATGAGCTATTAAAAATGGACAAAAGAGTATTTTATGAAATTTGAATTGATAGCTCATTAATATTTAAAAAAAGTCTCGTAATTAAATATTTTGTTAGATTTTTTTTTAATGCATGAAATAAAATATATATTTTTTAATTTTAAATTATTATTTTTTAATAAATTATTAATTTTTTTAATAAATCAGGGTGTAATTCGAATCAACTTGATTCGAATTATTGAATGTGTGTAATTCGAATCAAGTTGATTCGAATTAGTGTGTGTGTGAGTTTTGTGTATAATTCGAAGCAATATGATTCGAATTATGTGTAGATTGAGTTCGAATCTAGTTGATTCGAACTACATATAAACATGCATTGGTTGATTCATGAACTAAATTTTGGTTTGGCGGATTTACGTACAAATTTCTTCCCCTTGGCTTATTTTAGTATTTTGGCCAAAAAATTTCTTTCGTTTGTCTGTGCATGCACCTTTTTTTTTAAAGGAGTAAAGCGCATTCAATATTTTTCACAATTGTTAAAATATAACAATGGTCTTTCTTTTTTTTTTTTATTAGCTATATTTGGCGTTAGGATTTCGTATGCACTTTGAATTCATCAATAAAAGTGGAACAATATCCTAATCAATTCTTAAGAAAAAGTTTGTACAAGCTAAGTTGCAGATAAATGTGTTAATTTTAATTCGTTGATTTATTTAGCCAATTGCTTATTAACGTAAATAGAAACACAGTTTAATTAATTTTTATTTTTTGAATCTCAATCTCGTTTTCAAATGCAATTTAACTGACTAAATTTTTATGGTTACTAAAATATAGTTTTTTTTTTTCACTGATAGTAAATCAACAAGTTAATAACTATATCTAGTATTAATTTCTTTTATACATACAATTTTAAATTCAACAATTAAAAAAGAGTAATACCTCAAATCAAATATTTTTAAATAAAATTTAGTTAAATATTTTAATATTACAAAAATATTCCTAATAACAAAAATTCTTCTAATAACAAAAATTCTTCACTCTACCCTTTTAATTATTTTTGTGGATAAACAAATAAGCTTACATAATAATCGGATTTTTTATTTTTATAAATTAAATAAATATAATAATTATTGAAATAAATAATTTTAAAAATATTTAAAATAAATATCTCTCTTATCTTGTTTACTAAAATATTTATAAAATTATTTCGTTTACAGCGTAAACAAAATAAGAGAAATATGTAATAAGTGTATATCTCATTTACAGTATAAACGAGATACATATATTTTAAAAAATTAAAATAATAAAAAATATTAATAATATCAATAATTTAAATTTTAATATGTAATTAATTTATAAAAAATTAATAAAAAAATTAAAATAAATATATTTAATGGATCTCTTCTAACAATTGAGAAACATTTATTTTTATTACATTGAAAACACTAAATAATTTTGTGTCAGTATTCACATAATGTGTACCACCCAAAGGTCATAATGCATGTGGATTTTTCAACGAGTAGCATTTATTCATCATTTTGGATTAATAAGTTTAAAATATAGCTAACTTCTTTTAATTATAAATTTTAGTTTTAAATTCTTTAAAAATAAAAATTAAAAAATAAATTAAACATTAACTAATATTAAATATTTAAAAATTGATTCCTTACATTTTTTTAGGTTGATATTCATTTCTTTATTCAAATTAATCTATTGTGTTACAGTTCATAAAAAAAATGATTACTTTATAATATAAAAAATATATTATTGATATAAAAAATTTAAAACTTTAAATATATCTTTAGAGATATTAATAAATTTAATTTTATTTATGTATTAATAGTTTTANNATCCAAAATTGTTTTATATATATATATATATATATATAATAAAATATGTAGTAGTAAGATGGTATAAATAATTTGCACAAACTAAAAAATATGTATTATCAGATTAAAGTTAAACTAGTATAAATATTATTTTTTATTCCAAAACTATGTCCTTTCTGTGTTCCATACCATTCATCATGATTATAGGTAAATTATAACTCCGTTAGTTCTTATTATTTACTAAAAATGCACAATTATTATTGCTCTTCTCTGTTATGAGATGGAGCCATTTATAGAATTAAATAACTATGCATAATTATGTAACAAATATTATTTTGGATAAATTACAATCATTATCTATCACTATGTTGATCACATGATATATGACTAAGGGTGGTAATATGTATTCTATTTGCGGGTATCCAATTCGATTCTACCCGTTCAGACACAGTTGTCAATTCAATCCGCAACGAGTAGGGTAGGGTGTGGGTAGGGTTCTTGTGCGGGTCGGGTAGAGTGTGGGTTGAGTTTCAACCCTACCCGACCAACCCGTATTCTATATATATTTATATTATATACTTATATAAAAATATGTTTTAAATAGATGTTGAATCAAAGACTTCTTACTAAATACAAAAGATCTTTAGCTACTAAAAGAAAATTATTAATTGATAATTTAATATTTCTTTTTTACATAAAAATCAGTCATATTTTAAATTATCATCAAGTTATATAATAGGATTGTATATTTTTTTGTAATCCATGGATAGGGTCGGATACCCACAAGTTAAGAGTGAGGAGGATTATGATGGGATATTCTCAACCTATAAGTAGAGTAGGATTAAGTTCATAAAAAAATCTCAATCCACGAGTAGGATTAGGGTTGCATCCAAATCCTATCCTATTATATCCATTGCCACCCTAAATATATCTTGTACAGTGTTTTTTTTAAATAAACACAAAAAAAATTATTATGTATATGCACAGATTTCTGAAAAGGATGTTAATATCATATTTAAAAATAAACTAATAATATTATATATAACTTAAATTTCAATAAAATAACATATAATTTACAAATAAATTAAAAAAGTATTTTCTTATTAAGAATTTCTCAATCTCAAGAACAAATATATTGTAATTGATTCAAAATAATATGTTCTTGCAAGTTTTTGTGTGAAATAATTTTAGCCTGTAATTAAGGTTATTACAATAATGTGCCGTATGAGACCAAACATTAATCATAGATCAAATAATGATAGGGTATTCCATCGTATTGAAATTTTTTTAGTATTGAAATTTTTTTGTCTTATAGCACAACTTCAATAATTATTTAAATTATAAGGACATTTGTTAATAATCTAACATATATTCTAATGAAATCCACCACCAATATTATTTTTATTTGTATTTTAACTTTAATAATTTTTATATCCTACAAAATCAGAAACAATATAACTGATTGTATTTTATCTTCTTTTTTTTTTCACAAATATGAAAATATGGTCATTTGGTAATTGATAGTCAAAGAAAATAAGATTTGATTATTAACTTCACAAAAATGAAGGTTCATCAATCACAGGACGTTGAAATTTTTCTAGCAGTTTTTTTATTTGGTGGGTCCTAATTCCAAAGACATTCAGATTAAATTAATTCAATAAGACAAGCATAATAAACATAATCATTTCTTTTTTTTGACTGAGCAGCAGGACAATTATTGAAAGCAAGCATTGTGAAATGAATGATCTCATATTGAATAAATGGTAGAAAAGACGGTACACTAATTTTTCTTGAAGTTTTCTTTTAACACTGACAACATTTTCTTGGAGTTTTACACACACAACTTCAATAATTACTT
Source organism: Arachis duranensis (assembly GCF_000817695.3). Lineage (NCBI taxonomy): Eukaryota > Viridiplantae > Streptophyta > Magnoliopsida > Fabales > Fabaceae > Arachis > Arachis duranensis. Next base: position 1,681,812 of record NC_029780.3, read on the forward strand.
AAATTTTAAGTACATTTGCTAATAATCTAACATGTATTCTAACGAGATCCACCACCTATATCACTTTCATTTGCACTTTAGCTTTAATAATTTTTATACCTTGCAGAGTTAGACATTATATAACCGATTGTATTTTTTCTTTTTTTCTTTACCCACAAATATGGAAATATGGTCATTGAGTAATTGATAGCCAAAGAAAATAAAGTTTGATTATTGACTTCACAAAAGTGAAGGTTCATGAATCACGGGACGTTAGAATTTTTCTAGCAGTTTCTTCATTCGGTTGGTCCTAATTTTCAAAAGCATTCAGATTAAATTAACCCAATAAGACAAGCACAATAAACATGATCATTTCTTTCTTTTGACTGAGCACCAGGACAATTATTGAAAGCAAGCATTGTGAAATAAATAATCTCATATTGAATAAATGGTAAAAAAAGATGGTGCACTATTTTTTCTTGGAGTTTTCTTTTAACACTAAATACATTTTCTTGGAGTTCTACACGCACAACTTCAATAATTACTTAAATTTTAAGTACATTTGCTAATAATCTAACATGTATTCTAACGAGGCCCACCACCAATATCACTTTCATTTGCACTTTAGTTTTAATAATTTTTATACCCTATAGAGTCAGACACAATATAACCGATTGTACTTTTTCTTTTTTTCTTTATCCACAAATATAAAAATATGGTCATTGAGTAATTGAAAGCTAAAGAAAATAAGGTTTGATTATTGACTTCACAAAAGTGAAGGTTCATGAATCCCTGGACGTTGAAATTTTCCTAACAATTTCTTCATTTGGTGGGTCCCAATTCCCAAAGGCATTCAGATTAAATTAACCTAATAAGACAAGCACAATAAACATGATCATTTCTTTCTTTTAATTGAGCACTAGGACAATTATTGAAAGCAAGCATTGTGAAATGAATGATCTCATATTGAATAAATGGTAGAAAAATGGTGAACTAATTTTTCTTAGAGTTTTCTTTTAACACTGGCTACATTTTCTTGAAGTTCTAGACGCACAACTTCAATAATTACTTAAATTTTAAGTTCATTTGCTAATAATCTAACATGTATTCTAACGAGACCCACCATCAATATCACTTTCATTTGCACTTTAGCTTTCATAATTTTTATATCCTATAGAGTCAGACACAAAATAACCGATTGTATTTTTTCTTTTTTTTCTTTATCCACAAGTATGAAAATATGGTCATTGAGTAATTGATAGCCAAAGAAAATAAGGTTTGATTATTGACTTCACAAAAGTGAAGGTTCATGAATCTCGGGACGTTGGAATTTTCCTAGCAGTTTCTTCATTTGGTGGGTCCCAATTTTTAAAGGCATTTAAATTAAATTAACCTAATAAGACAAGCACAATAAATATAATCATTTTTTTCTTTTGACTGAGCACCAAGATAATTATTGAAAGCAAGCATTGTGAAATGAATGGTCTCATATTAAATAAATGGTAGAAAAGGTGGTGCACTAATTTTTCTTGGAGTTTTCTTTTAACACTGACTATATTTTCTTGGAGTTCTACATGCACAACTTTAATAATTACTTAAATTTTAAGGACATTTACTAATAATCTAACATGTATTTTAACGAGGCCCACCACCAATATCACTTTTATTTGCACTTTAGCTTTAATAATTTTTATACGCCGCAGCGTCAGACACAATATAACTGATTGTATTTTTTCTTTTTTTCTTTCTTCACAAATATGAAAATATGGTCATTGAGTAATTGATAGCCAAAGAAAATAAGGTTTGATTATTGACTTCACAAAAGTGAAGGTTCATGAATCACGAGACGTTGGAATTTTTCTAGCAGTTTCTTCATTTGGTTGGTCCCAATTTCCAAAGGCATTCATATTAAATTAACTCAATAAGACAAGCACAATAAACATGATCATTTCTTTCTTTTGACTGAGCACCAGGACAATTATTAAAAGCAAGTATTGTGAAATGAATGATCTCATATTGAATAAATAGTAGAAAAGATAGTGTACTAATTTTTTTTTTGAGTTTTCTTTTAACACTAAATACATTTTCTTGGAGTTCTACACACACAACTTCAATAATTACTTAAATTTCAAGGACATTTGCTAACAATCTAACATGTATTCTAACGAGGTCCACCACTAATATCACTTTAATTTGCACTTTAGATTTAATAATTTTTATACCCTGCAGAGTCAGACACAATATAACCGATTGTATTTTTTCTTTTTTTCTTTCTCTTCAAATAAGGAAATATGGTCTTTGAGTAATTAATAGCCAAAGAAAATAAGGTTTGATTATTGACTTCACAAAAGTGAAGGTTCATGAATCACGGACGTTGGAATTTTTCTAGCAGTTTCTTCATTTGGCAGGCCCAATTTCCAAAGGTATTCAGATTAAATTAATCCAATAAGACAAGCACAATGAACATAAACATTTATTTCTTTTTAAAAACAAGCATTGTGAAATGAATGATCTCATATTGAATAAATGGTAGAAAAGATGGAACACTAATTTTTTTTGGAGTTTTCTTTTAACACTGACTACATTTTCTTAGAGTTCTACATGCACAACTTCAATAATTACTTGAACTTTAGGGACATTTACTAACAATCTATCATGTATTCTAATGAGGCCTACCACCAATATCACTTTCATTTGTACTTTAGCTTTAATAATTTTTATACCCTGTAGGATTAAACACAATATAACCGATTGTATTTTTTCTTTTTTTCTTTATCCACAAATATGGAAATATGGTCATTGAGTAATTGATAGCCAAAAAAAATAAGGTTTGATTATTGACTTCAAAAAAGTGAAGGTTCATGAATCACGGGACGTTAGAATTTTTCTAGCAGTTTCTTCATTTGGTTGGTCCTAATTTTCAAAAGCATTTAGATTAAATTAACCCAATAAGACAAGCACAATAAATATGATCATTTCTTTCTTTTGACTGAGCACCAGGACAATTATTGAAAGCAAATATTGTAAAATGAATGATCTCATATTGAATAAATGGTAGAAAAGATGGTGCACTAATTTTTCTTGGAGTTTTCTTTTAACACTGACTACATTTTCTTGGAGTTCTACACGCACAACTTCAATAATTACTTAAATTTTAAAGACATTTGCAAATAATCTAACATGTATCCTAACGAGGCCCACCACCAATATTACTTTCATTTGCACTTTAGCTTTAATAATGTTTATACCCTGCAGAGTTAGACACAATATAACCGATTGTATTTTATCTTTTTTTCTTTCTCCACAAATATGGAAATATGGTCATTGAGTAATTGATAGCCAAAGAAAATAAGGTTTGATTATTAACTTCACAAAAGTAAAGGTTCATGAATCACGGGACGTTGCAATTTTTCTAGCAGTTTTTTTATTTGGTGGATCTCAATTTCCAAAGACATTCAGATTAAATTAACCCAATAAGACAAGCATAATAAACATAATCATTTCTTTCTTTTGACTGAGCATTAGGACAATTATTAAAAACAAACATTATGAAATGAATGATCTCATATTAAATAAATGGTAGAAAAGATGATGCACTAATTTTTCTTGGAGTTTTCTTTTAACACTGACTACTTTTTTTTGGAGTTTTACACGCACAACTTCAATAATTACTTAAATTTTAAGGACATTTGCAAATAATCTAACATGTATTCTAACGAGGCTCACCACCAATATCACTTTCATTTGCACTTTAGCTTTAATAATTTTTATACCATGTAGAGTCACACACAATATAACCGATTGTATTTTTTCTTTTTTTCTTTAACCACAAATATGAAAATATGGTCATTGAGTAATTGATAGCTAAACAAAATAAGGTTTGATTATTGACTTCTTAAAAGTGAAGGTTCATGAATCACTTGGAATTTTTTTAGCAGTTTCTTTATTTGGTGGGTCCCAATTCTCAAAGACATCCAGATTAAATTAACTGAATAAGACAAGCACAATAAACATAATCATTTCTTTCTTTTGACTGAACATCAGGACAATTATTAAAAATAAGCATTGTGAAATAAATGATCTCATATTGAATAAATAATCTCATATTGAATAAATAGTTTACTGTAGTTTTTAACATAACATATCAATAAAAGAAAAGAAAAAAAATTCATATTATCTTTAAATTACTTTGCTTCGCCAGAAATTTTCAACAGTATTACAAAGTAATGTATGTGTGGCTATAAAGAGGACCTCTTAAAAAAAATAGAAAAAGATATCAACATACTGTGAAAATTATTAATTTAAAAAAAATTAAAATAACAACATAAAAAAAATAAATTTCTTTTGTTTGTCTGTGCATGCACCTTTTTTTAAAGGAGTAAAGCGCATTCAATATTTTTCACAATTGTTAAAATATAACAATGGTCTTTCTTTTTTTTTTTATTAGCTATATTTGGCGTTAGGATTTCGTATGCACTTTGAATTCATCAATAAAAGTGGAACAATATCCTAATCAATTCTTAAGAAAAAGTTTGTACAAGCTAAGTTGCAGATAAATGTGTTAATTTAATTCGTTGATTTATTTAGCCAATTGCTTATTAACGTAAATAGAAACACAGTTTAATTAATTTTTATTTTTTGAATCTCAATCTCGTTTTCAAATGCAATTTAACTGACTAAATTTTTATGGTTACTAAAATATAGTTTTTTTTTCTTTCACTGATAGTAAATCAACAAGTTAATAACTATACCTAGTATTAATTTCTTTTATACATATAATTTTAAATTCAACAATTAAAAAAGAGTAATACCTCAAATCAAATATTTTTAAATAAAATTTAGTTAAATATTTTAATATTACAAAAATATTCCTAATAACAAAAATTCTACACTCTACTTTTTTAATTATTTTTGTGGATAAACAAATAAGTTTACATAATTATCAACCAGGAGAAAGAGACTTCGAATTGATCATAATTGTTATCCAATATTAAAAAAAAAATAACTTAATCAATTCAATATATAATTAAATAAAAATTCACGTATAGTTAACTTTACGTAAAGTTAGTAATTAAAAATTATTAAATAAAAATTTAGTCAAATTAATTAAATTATTTAATCACTTTTAACTATCAATTTCACGTGAAATTGACTACACTTGAATTTTACTATATAATTAATATACACGGTTTTAAAAATGACGCACAATAAAATAATAAAATCTTAGAGGCAAAAGATAAAATTTAATAAATGTTATATAATATTTAAACTAAAATAAATTATTAGAATTCTAAAAATATTTTGTATACATTAAAAATAACGACCAAATCAACCATCATTATATATATGAATATAAATATATATTATCTAATTTATTTTTAGTATATATTATTTAATGCATATTTTTTACATAATTGGTTTAGTTTTAATACATGAATAATTCTATATATGAGCAAATGTCTTTGTTTCTTTTGGGATATTAGGGCGAGTCAACGACGACTTAAGTCTGATGCAATAACACCAAAAATGAAAAATCTATGCAACGAGTCTAGTGTAATTTGTGTGTTAGTGTCCACCAAAAAAATTTTTTAACATAAATTTTAGTAATTTAGTTAATTTGTGTTCTAAAAACGCATATTAAAATTATTGTTAGTAGGAATTTTTAATTTTTTTTATTTTAATAAATAAATAATAATAAATAAATAAATAATTTAAACTTTATATTATTTTATACAAACTTCATAAATGATAATTTTAAAATCTACTGCTTTTACACATCTTAACAAAATTCAAAATTTAAACTCTTCTACGTTAATCTTTTTCGATGTTACTGTTTAAAAAATAAAAAATAAAAATAGCTTTTGAAGGTGCCAAATTCGTTTGAATATACAGCTGCGAGCAGTTCAAGTGCAATTATTCCCGGAAGATTCTTGAATTTAGAATTAATTGAAAGTAATTTCAGAAAAAGACTAATTTGATTCAATATATTGTTAGACATTTAACGAGCATTTGGTGTAGTAAGTACAAGGTAATCTGTAAATGTGTGTAATAATGTTTTCTATTTTTCTTTTTTTTTCATAATGAATAGAGGACTATTTTCTAATAAGATTTAATGAATATTTTTAAATATTGTTAAAGTTATATAACCACCATCACTGTAAGTACAATATATTTTACACTACTATTATTATTACTATTATTATTATTATTATTATTATTATTATTATTAGACTAAAGGTCTGCGAGGCAGATCGATTCTTGGTCTTGGTTTTATCAATAAAGGAATAAGAACGGATGGTTCTTTTTAAAAAGTATTATACATGACGATTTTGTTCGAGAAATGGCATAAAGTTAATTTTAATGAGATGAACAAAAAAATTATAAAACTTTAGAAAATAATAAAAAAATAGAGGATTAATGATATGATAAATAATAGAATGTATGATAGAAAGATGAAGGTTAAAAGAAAAGCCTTAATTGCTTACTATGAGAGAGAGAGTATGTGAAAAAAATACATTAAAAACAAATGTTTCGGTTTTGACAAGCGAGGAATTGATATGGACAAAAATATAAGATGTTTTTAATTTGCAATATAATTTCAATAAGAAGGAAAAATAATAGAATTGATATATTAGTAATTAATAGCAAATTGGTCAATAATTAAATTAGAATAAAAATTATTATCATAAAATTTTATAAGGATTTATATTATAAAAAAGATTTTTTTATGGTAGAATTTAGAGATGGTTTAGTGGGTAGGATAAATGAGAAAGATTCTATGACTTTAGAAGCGTTGTCGAGGAGATTAGAGAGGTCGTGTGGAATCGTGAGTCATCTAAAGCGTCAAGTTATGACAGATACAACATAAATTTCATTAAGAGATCTTGGGATGAAATTGGATCTGAATAAAAATTTTTATTTTTATTTTACTTTAAAAGATATTTATATTTATGCATATTATCTGTTAATTTTACTACATAGACAGTAAAATTAAGAAAAAAAATAGATATTCACAAACTATGTATGTAAAAATAATAAAACAAAAAGAATCACTTTTATTTTAGCAAATTTTGTATGTAGTGTAACATTCTCACTATCAGAATATCATGCTTTCGGCTGCGTCACTCTAATAGCAAGAAATATTACGACAATTTTATATACTAAATATTAAAATAGGAGTCTGGACTTGACATGCAGAGTTATAGTTAAAGATATTTAATAATAAATATCAATAAAAAACTTAAAACTTAAAAATTGAAATTCAAATTATGTGTTTAATTCAAATTCAAGAAATTGCGTTTTAAAAAACTTATAAATTTAAACTATGAATTTTTATTTGAAAAAATAGACTTAATATATAATCCTTTAAGAGGGCACATTAGCTTAAACTTTATAGATTTTAGAGTTTAAAATAATAAATAATCATAACAAAATAACTTTAAAATGCTAATTAGATTTATAAAATGTGATCCGGAGATATTAGGAAATAACATTAGTCAAATTATTACTATTATTTAATTTTTAAAATAACTATGAAACAAATGTTTTGATATGATTATCTGTTAATTTAAATTTTAAAAATTTTTAATTTAGGTGTGATTTATTCTTAATATTTCAGTTTGTTAATTATTTTAAACCCCATTTTATTATGATTAATATTTTGTTAATTAGAATTTAAAAATCAAAAAAATCGACCGAATTAAAACTGTTTTTAGTTTGATTGGTACAAAAACAACAAATCGATTGATTGATGTTTTGAGAGAATCGAACAGATCGATTTTGTTGGTTTTTAATTTGATCTAAAATCAAATCAAATTGAATCGATAACACTCTTATTGTCTTTATATCACATGAAAGGTGATTATATCTTGAGTGCATCTTCCCAAAGTCAATAGAGTCAATAATAGTTCTTAAATGGTGATAAATTAACTAATAAAATTTTATAAATTTTTTTAAGATTGCTAATTATTTTGTTTTAAATTCATAAATTAATAAATTTGATAAAATACAATTTTTATTGAATTTAAAAATTAAATAATGTTGCATGCATAGCCAGTAAAAAGAGGTTGATTTCTTAATTTTGTAGTTACTGTTTATAAAATATTTTTTTTATTTTGTGGTATATATTTAAGGCTATTTGCGAAAATAATATTATTAACAAAGTTAACAAATAATACACCTAAAAGTGAATTAGTTGTTTCTAACACAAATTAAAAATTAACATTTTTATTTAAATAAAAAATTTTAATTTATATAGTATTCTGAAAGATTAAAAATCAATTTATTTTTATTGTTGTTGTTAGAGACTATTTTATCTAAAACAAAAATTTAATTGCATATTAATAGAATAAAAATCGACAACTAAAAATACGTTTGGTTTACGTTTTTATATTTTGTTTTTATTTTTAGTATTTTTTATTTTTTGAATTTTATGAAAAAAATTAAAAATAATAAAATTTTGTTTTTTATTTTTCTTCATAAAATTTAAAAAATAAAAAATACTAAAAATAAAAACATAAACAAAACGTAGTTTAATTTCTTTAAAGTTATTGTATACAATGTTTGCTGTTTGATTTTAATAGTCAATAATAAAAGATAAAAATTATATATGTGAAAGAAAAGATACATGCCTTCAACTATATTAATTAAGTGTTAGATTGTCATAGATTTCATATTAAATTGGATTATTGGAATGAAATTAGAAAAAAATACAATTCTGTGATTTTTTTATTTTAGTTAGCAATTGACATTTTTTACATAATTTTTTTTTTTACGCATATAGCTAGTGTTTACCCCTTCTTTATTTTGGTCTTGTCATAAAATTTGTACAATAATATGAAGATTTTAACAATATAAAATTTAGGAAGCGTTTCAGTTTCAGGTGAGATATTGTACTATGTTAAAAGTTTAGTATGCTATATATGTGAACCATTAATATATAATTAAAAAAATTTTAAAAGTCATTTTTGTTGACTTGGTTGGTGTTATATAATCGTATCAAACATAATTATTAGATAATAAAATATTTTTGCACAAATTATTTAAATATAAAAATTTTTACCATTTAAAAAAATCACTGAAAATTTTTTTTTTCTAAAAACTCACAAAAAAAGAAAATCCATAATTTTGTCCATTTAGGCCAATTATTCCCGATCATATCTATGATACGAAATTAGAGGGTGGCTACACTAAGGATTTTATTTTGATTTATAATCTTATATTATATTTTATGCATGAAATTGAAAGCTAGTACTAACTGCTAATTAAATATTGGGCCCTCTTCTTTATAAATAGATTACTTTCTGAGACTCAACACTCAACACTCCCAACATACACTCATACAACCTTTTATCCTTCTTTAATTTCTTCTCATGCCTCTTCAATCTTCTTTCTCTTCCTCTTCCACTTATTCTTGTTTCCCCTCCTTTCACCGTCATGCCGCAACCTGAAGGTGAACAAGCCCGTGCTACGCAAGAATCTGAAGAACTCCGTGGTGTACTGAAACAATAAGGATCAGATCCAGGCACTTAATTAACCCGCCGTTCGACACTTGATTTCTGCGATGGAAGCCCTGGTGTCCGAAGACGGAGTGGGGTTATGATAGTCAGGTACCCCGAGGGCCAAAGAAAAGGTATGGTTGGTTCTTTACTGTTTGATCTCTTATTTGCCCCTTATTCAATCTCTGGTGAATGGTGATGGATTATTTTCTTTGTTTTGGCCCAGGCTCTTCTCAATCAATTTAGATAATGCGGGGAGGGGCAGCTGTTGTACCATCCAAAGGTTTTTAATTAACTTTTTATACTACTTCTATATTTTATGCATTATTACATGCTGCAAATCATGTCTGTAAACCTGTGTTTTGCATTTATACATGTAAGTTTAGCTTTTCTTTTTAACAAAGAGAATGTCTGGCTTTTGAAGAAAATTTATTTTGTGAATGATTGTGACTTGCCTTTAGGCATCGTCATGTAATGTGAACTGCACCCATTTTGTTTTTTTAAAAGTCTTTTAAAAGTCTAGGGCCAATATTTTTTATGTTTTTTGGCCAGCACTTAACCATCAAAACAAAAATGAGTGATATCCCATCATTGAATGTAATTTCACACCAATAAAAATATTATTGATGACCAATTAATGGTTACAAAACACTAAAATTACTGGTCCCTAACATTTCTTTTTTTGCATATTGGATTATTATAGTTTAGGAAATAATAATAAAAAAATACCTTTTAAATTTGAATATACCCATTGTTGTGAAAGTGGAATTCAAGCAAGAGGGAAAAAGATTTTAGGGATCCAACTGGGCTCACAATGAATTGGAATAAGCAGATAGTTAGGATAATCTTTTTCCTTCTTGCTTTAATTCCACCTTCACAACAATGGCTATATTCAAAATTGAAAGCTATTTTTTATTATTATTCCTTAAACTATAATAATCCAATATGCAAAAAATGACAATATGTGTGTTTTTCTCCTTTCTAAACGCATCACTAACACGAAAAATAAAAATAAAAATTAGTCCAATGAGAGGAAACATGATTCATGAATGGGAAAAGGACACATTATTGATTATCCCACCAGCTAGCAATAGCAATGACTTGTTGACTTCATGGATTGACTTGACCCAAAACCATTAAAAGCCTTATGATTTTACTATCCGAAAGACTTTATAAGCTTATAAAAAGGGGTAAGGAAGTTGTTTCATTGTAAGTAACAAGAACAAACATAGAATATGAAAGAATATAAACATATCAAAAATTCTATTTATACATTAAAATTAGTTATTAATATATTTGTGTATAAATATTTGTGTAATTTAATTTATTTTTAATATATATTTTATATTGATGATTGATTTTAATGTACACGTAAGTATAATCCTAAAAATATACATTTTTTTTTATAAAATTGAAGTTGTGTGATTTTTTATATTTTTATTTTTATAAAACATAACAATAAAATTATTATAAGAATATATGATAGATTAACGAAAGTTATGTCTAATATAGTAATATCGGTTAATGTTTAAACACTTCTACTGTTACTTACTATATATATATAAACTATTTACATAAATATAGGAACATCATTGTGTATATATTTCTCAATTTGGAGGGTCTTTGCCGTGATAGACTTCATAAAGAATGAGTCAAGTCATCGTGTAATTTACACCATTTTTTGTTATTAATAAATAAGGTTTTTTTATGAAATTAATAAAATTATGCTATATAAATACAGCCAAATTAAGTTTCACTTTAATTTTATTGACGAATGTAATTTTTTTTATTTGTTGCGATTTAAATCACTGAAAAAAGATTTTAGTTATTTTAAAAAATCTTAAAATTTGAAGTGTCATGAGTTTTTTATGGTAGTTTTTTTAAAATATCACACATATTAATTCTCTTTTAAAATTATAAAAAAATTAATTTGTCTAACAAAATTTATTTTCAAAAATTTTTTTATTAGAAAACCAATAAATGTGATCGAAAATTTGTTGAAGATCAACTTGCTAATTACTCCAAAAAAAAAAAAAAAAAACTTTGAATGGGTAAACTCCCCGGAATGCTGGTGGAAAATTCAGTCCAAAGAGGGACCCATCAGCAAAAAAATTCCACTCGCTTTTAGCACCTTATAATGTTTATAAACAAACAACCATTAAACAAACACAAAAAATTCAAAAAACACCATTCTCTTCTTCTTTTTCTTATTCAATAATGGCTTTATAAAATCCTATCTTCTTCTTTCTCTTGTTGTTCTTCTTCTCTTCAATCATCAAAGCCAAGCTTGATCTCCACCCTTCGGACCTCAACGCCTTTAGAACTCTGCAAAGAGACCTTGGTCTCAACTCTCAATGTACTTTTAGTCAACGGTCAAGGCTTCCATGGATGGTGTGTTCTGCTACACCGTCACAGCCACCTACGTTCTCCAAGAATCTCAATGGAACCCTCTCTTCCGCCATTGGACACCTCACTGCGCTTAAAGAACTCTCTTTATCTGATAACAACCTCCTTGACCGCATCCCAAACTCCATAGTCAACCTCAAGAAGCTCGAAATCCTCGACCTCCGTGGCAATGGCTTCTCCGGCGAAGTCCCGCCTCACCTTTCTTCGCTTGCAAGGCTCCGACTCCTCGATGTCTCCTCCAACAAGTTCCTCAAGTATTTTTCGAACTTGGAAAAGCTAAACGTCGCCGACAACCTCTTTGTAGGTCGTGTCCCGGTTTCTATTCGCTCGTTTCGGAACCTCAGACATCAACTTCTCCGGCAAGTTTCCTCGAAGGCTCGACGCCGATTGCCAAGAGTTACAATGAAGTCGAAGACTTCCAGTCTGCTGTCCCAAGACACTTCATCTTCGCTGAGGACGACGGAGAGAGTAACGGCGGCAGCATCACCGCTCTTGCGCCATCTCCGAGATCAAACAAAAGGAGGAGGTGGAGGAGCTATTTTCCTAGTTTTTGATATTGTTAGTTGAGAGTTGTAACTGTAACTGACTTTGTTTGATCGGTGTGATGTAGGGCGAACCTGAGGAGGGCGAAGCTGGATCCATCGGCGGAGCACGGTGTCAGGAAGTTCTCCGATCTGACGCCGGAAGAGGCATCACCTTGGGTTGAAGCTGTTAGTCCAGTCAAGAACCAGGTACGTATTATTATTATTATTATTATTATTATTATTATTATTATTATTATTATTATTATTATTATTATTATTATTATTGTTATTATAACTTTTAAATAATTAATATTCATTTTTTTTGAAGAATTTAGAATTAAAATTTATATTAAAAAAAGTTAGTTATGTCTTAAATTTAGTCTAAAATAATGAATAAATATTACTTGTTGGAAGACTTACATGTGTTATGGCCTTTACATACTATACACTACTCCTTTTGTATGTAAACATCGGTACAAAATTAGTTAGTGTTCTCGACGTACATTATAATCTTACTCTAGTATATTAACTAAATAATAAATTATTAACAAATATTTATAACAAAGACACTTTAATGTATCGTGGCATAAATTAATGGGAGAGAATAAATCTTTTATTTTACTTTTAGCACACAAAATTATGATTCCACTGAAGTATAACACATGACCCAAAGAAAAAAAAAAAAAGTGTAAACACTACCATGAAATTTATCCTGTTTATCATAATAATCTTGGCAAATCGCATTATCTAATTGGTAAACTTAATATATTTTTTTTGTTTGATCTTTAATTTTTAAGTTATTTAGATTTGGACAACAATAACTTTTTAACATCACTCAATATCATAATCCGCATAAAAACTCTTTTAACAATATCCATAATTTGATTTGTCAAATAATAACAATCTGAAAGAGAATAATATATTCCATTAGATTTTTAATTTTTCTTTTTTTTTTTTTGAATTAAAGGGAGCTCAACACAATAGAGTGGAGCGATAACAAAGCCACAAAGTTATGAAAACATAAATTACAAACAACTCCTTATTGACTTCGACGTGGTGTCAACCACCAAATGGTTCACCGCCCAACCATTCCTCTGCAAACACAAATGAGCTGTTTATAATTTCCTGTATACTGGAACTGTGACTTCGAAACAGCCTGCTATTCCTTTCTAACCAGATTGTCCAGATAACAGCAAAGAATCCAAGGAACCACCTCTTTCGCTCCACCTTCCATATTGCCATATTTATCCAGCTTTCGAAGTGTTCCTTGAGATTACCGGGAGGACACCATCTCCTACCAAACGCCTGCAGCCAAGCACACCACACCTGCCAGGTGATATCACAACCAAGAAACAAGTGGAACACTGTTTCTTCAGACTTAGAGCATAGCACACACAGGGTATCATTCTGATCAATAACACGCAATCTACATAACCGATCCTTAGTATTCACCCGTCCAATCAGCACAAACCAAGAAAAGAGCTCTATCCTTGGAGGAACGAACCCTTTCCAAATGGCACGCGTGAAACTATAACTTGTAACTTCAGCTGGAAGGGCTTCCGCTTGCATCATCTGCGTAAAAGAGTTCGTTGAATAAACACCTGTGTTATCAAATTTCCAATTCACCGTATCCTCTCGGTCAGTTGTAGGCTTGGCTGACTGTAGTGTCGCATGAAGCTGGCCTACCAGATCCAACTCCCACCGAAACAACTCCCTCCTCCATTGAAAACTCCAAATCAAATCCAAACCAACCCGAAGAGTCTAGGAAACTTAGCTTTCAACGTCCCGTCAGGCAACCAGCTATCCTCCCAAAAGCGGATCGTTCTGCCATTCCCGAGTACCTTGGACATACCACTTATCATCTTTGCTCTCAGTCGTGGCTCACAGACCTGAAGCTGACAGATATCCTTCCATGGACCTCCTCGGGGGGGTACAGGCTGGTCACGCAACATTACCGCAGGATCCATATTGGTACAGGAACAAACCACCTTCTTCCAAAGAGGGCAATCTTCTCTGGAGAACCTCCACCACCACTTAAAAAGCAATGCAGAATTTCGAACAACTGCATCCCCGATTCCCAGGCCACCTGCTTTCTTTGGAGCCATAATAACTTCCCATTTTACAAGGGGTATCCCTTGCCTCCCCCCATCTGAACTCCACAAGAACTGTCGTTGTAAGGAAATCAGCTTCTCAGCCACTGCCTTAGGCATCTTGTATAAACTGAGGTAGTAAATAGGGAGGCTACTAAGCACCGACTTAATTAGGACCAACTTGCCTGCCTTGTTCAGAGTCTTTGCTTTCCACAAGCTCAGCTTCCCCTCAACCTTGTCAATTACTGGTTTCCATGTCTTCAATCTCTTCGGATTTGCCCCCAAGGGAATGCCCAGATATCTTATAGGTAGAGACGCCTCTGTACATCCCAATAACCGACACATGCTGTTGACCCACAGCCTATCACAGTTGACAGGGATAATGTTGGACTTCTCAAAATTTATACTCAGGCCAGACATCAGTTCAAAACATCGCAGCAGTCGCTGATAATTCCTTATGGACGCCTCCTCAGGTGGGCAGAATAGAATAGTATCATCTGCAAACTGCAAATGAGACAACTCAATACGATCCTTCCCAACCAACAACGGAGAGATACGTCCGTTCCGTACTGCCTCACCAATCATCCTATGCAGAACATCCACGACTAGAACAAACAGGAAAGGCGATAGCGGATCTCCTTGTCTCAACCCCCTCTCCATTTTAAATGGCTTCGACGGTGATCCATTGATAAGAACCGACATAGAGGCAGAGCAAACACATTCCCTGACCCAGCCCCTCCATCGCTGACCAAAACCCATCTTGTGTAACACAATATCCACAAAGGCCCACTTGACTCTATCATAAGCCTTTTGGAAATCCAGCTTGATTATTGCGGAGCTCCTTTTCCTTGATTTCAACCAGTGCACAGTCTCACAGGCAATCAAAGCCCCATCATGTATTTTCCTGCCCTTCACGAACGCGCTCTGAGTCTCACCAACCAGATCCGGCATTACCCTCCTCATTCTCTGAACGAGTACCTTAGAAATCACCTTATAGACACACCCCACCATACTAATTGGCCTTAGATCCTTTATTTCTCTCGCACCAGTAAACTTTGGTGCCAGCGCCACCCAAGTGACATTCGACTCACTAGGCAGTTTACCGGACTGGAAGAACCCTGACACCGCTCCCGTGAATTCGCCACCTAAATCCTCCCAGCACTTCTTTATAAAGTTCATATTATATCCATCACTGCCTGGAGCCTTTGTTGACTCACAATCCCAAACTGCCTCCTTTATTTCGGTAGGTGTTGGCATCAGCTCTATCTCCCTTGCATCTTCCTCAAGAATCCGCTTCACCAGTCCATCCCTAAACCCAATATTCGGCGACGGCTCCTGATGGTACAAGTCCTTGTAGAAATCCCGTATAGCAATCTTTATCCTTGCTTGATTCCTTACCAACCTCCCATTAACCATTAAAGCATCAATCCGATTGGATCTCCTTCGCGAAGAGGCCAGGGTGTGGAAATAGCGTGTGTTTTTATCCATCTCCTTTGCATGGCGAGACCTTGACATCTGCTTCCAGTGTAATTCCTGACGTATGTACCATTTTTTACAGCAGCTCACAAGCGCCTTCCGCCTAGCTTCAACAGTCCCATCATCCACTCCAGAGCTTGTCATATCATCCACTTTTTAAATTTCATCCTCAATCTGTGCAATCTTTTTATCCACATCCCCAAAGTTTTTTTTTATGCCAACGGCTCAATGGACTTGTCAAAGCCTTCAATTTTTCCATGAACTGCCTGTCGCCTAAAGCTCTCCATTCTTCTTTCACCATCTTTAGAAATCCAGCATGTGTGAACCAAGAATCTAAGCTTCGAAACGGCCTTGGCCCCCCTCTCAACTGATAGACCTCCAAGATCAACGGACAGTGGTCAGATAACCCTCTTGGTCCACCTCGGAGCCTAGTATCCGGAAACATATCTAACCACTCCAAGCTCACCAGAACCCTATCAATACGACTGCAGGACTGCCCTCTGAACCAAGTGAACAACCGGTCAGTGATTGCCAAGTCCACTAACTCCATATCCTGTATCCATGACTTAAACTCCACGGCAGTTACCGGCAAAGAATCAGCGCCCTTCCTATCCTCTACCTGTGTTATCTCATTGAAATCCCCCATATAGCAAACCGGAGCCTGACACATTCCAGCCAGGAAACTCAATTCTTCCCATGTAGCAAGCTTTACCCCCCTCTCATGCGGGCCATAAACCAGACAGAAAACACAATGAAAATTATTCCGAAGCAACACACCCTCCACACACAACCACCGACTCCCCTTATAACAATTAATCAACTGAAATACTGTCTCATCCCACATCAATAACAGCCCTCCAGAAGCACCATCCGACCCAATATACTCCCACTTAACAGCATCAGCACCCCACATTTGCACTACATCAAAGGTTGTCACAACTTCTTTTTTTGTCTCTATCAATCCTAACATACTTAACTTAAATTTCCTACGAAAAGTCTTTATCATGCTCAATTTACCCACCCCCGCCAACCCCCTAACGTTCCAAGAACTAAAAATCATTTTGAAACATTTCCACACACCTTTTTTCTGAGTTTTCGGTCTACTCCGCCGTGCTTTCTCCTTCTGTTTAGCCATCCTTTTCTTCTCCGCCAGTGCCTCGTTTTGAGCCTGGAGTATTGCCATGATGTCTTCTTCCTCATCATACTGCTCGGCTCCAGATTCCACAGCCAGTTTCCAAGCTTCCCGATTTTCTATCATTTCAGCCTCCCTGCTATTATTATCAGATACGTCCTGTTCAGCCTCATTCCCAGCCACAGAAGGTTCTTTCCCACAAGCCTCACCCCTTGGTCGACCCTTCCTCCTTTCTGGCTCACCCCCATGCAGAGTGATTTCCAGCCGTGGGTTTCCCAGGCGGAGACCGTCCCCCACCTGCTGACCGCAAGCCCCAACCCCCCGGCCCACCATACACGTGCCACCAGCTCCCTCTCCCGACTCCAG
>NC_029780.3:1699313-1713491 GCF_000817695.3 Arachis duranensis
CCGACTCCAGGTCGTCATGAGAGCGCAACACCACCAAACCTCCGTCCCTTCCCAGCAAGTTCCCCGCGTCGGCCTCCCCCGATCCCACCTCCCTTCGCATTGCGTGACTTCCAGGCTGCGCGGACACGAGCCCCACCCTCCTGCTCGTCCTGGCCGAAGTAGCTGGTGCCATAACCTGCGAGCCCATCCGAGCCCCACCGCCAACAGACCGAGGACTACCCTGGGCTGATTCCCCATCCGTCCGACCCACCACTGCGTCCCCAGCCGTCACCACCACCGACACGGTACCCGGCCTCCCCTTGGCCGGTATAGGCGTCGAGTCCCGATTGGCAGAATTCGGCCCTTTGTCACCCACCTGGATAGCGCCGTTCGTGCCAGGAGGAACCCTACAACTTGCCACACAACAGCATGCCAAGGGCGTGTTTCCTCCAACCCGACCCGCCCGCAAGACCCCCTGCCCAACAGTTTCATTCAGTTCCAACTGTGGCCCAGCACTGAAGCCCACTTCCAACCCATCAAAAACCTCAACATTTGGGCCCTGTGTATTTTGTTCCCATCTAGCAACCTCTTTTTCGGAAGACTCCAATTGGGCCCCAACCAAACAGCACTCCCTACCCGACCCATGTGCAAGCACCCCTCCCTGATCCACGCTTGGTTTCCCATGCCTAACCAGCATCTGGTCATGTACTAGCATGACTTCACCAGGATCAGCCATGACCATTCTAGGAGAAAAATCCGCACACCTTTCCGTTGCCATTTTCAAATTCAAAAAATTGTTTCCCCATTCATCCAAAATCTCAGGCTGAATTACCGCTCTACCCTCCTGGAGCTCCTCCACCCTACACGGCATGGCCATCAACTCTGCCGTCGTGTCCCGTCCCGCCACCGTGCTAGAAGTGCGGCGACAGTCCGGCGGATCACTTTTGTTCGCACGATGTTGGGTCACAGTATCCCGGGCCAATTCTCCCGATGGTTCCCACGCATCCTCAGCCAGCTCCGTTACACGAACGTCAAAGCCATCCGTCCCAACAATTAATCGGATGCTGGCCGAGATAGTTTCGAACCTCCATGTATCAACTAACACACGCCCAGCCCAGAACGAAGTGGCTAAGCGTGTTGCCTCTTCTACCTCAATCACTTCTCCCCACTGACCCCCAATCGCGCAGAAAGTCTCTACCGTCCAAGCATGCAGTGGAACCCCATAACACGTAAGCCACAACCTTCTCTTGTCACAGCGGTCCCGTTCCTTCCAACGGCAGACTTGATGGAATATCGGCGGGATTCCATCGCCCGAGCTTTCTAACGCCTCCTCTGCACTCTGGACACTATCAAAGATCAACAGAGCCTTATATCTCCCCATATCACAGATTTTGACCACTTGCGGCCAAACCTTCCGGATTGTGTCGCTTAAGGATCGTATATTGAAAGCTCTAGTGGCACTCCCAACAACACTTCGATTCAGCCAATCCAAGTTATCCGTTGACACAGGTATCTCCAAAGCCTTCCTCCCCACCAAAGGTGGCCCCTCCGCGGGTGCAGGGACAGGAGGAACTAAAGGCATCCGACCAATCCCATTACTCCTGTACGCAGAAGTCATTAGAACCCCTGCACGCCTCACTGTGTCACCATTTACCCCCTGCTGCTTGGTCTGAATCCGACGCCCAGCCAACCCCTCAGTATCAACAGTAGCTCCCCGTCCATTTGACTCGTCTCTCCGATATTTGGCTTCCCCTACACAAATCTCCGATCCCCTTATTTGTATATGATTCATCTCGGCAATCGCTTTCAGCGCTCCCCCCTTCGTTGTGTACCTTATGAACGCGAACAGGTAAACGACTCCATTCCTCATCTTTCTGGAAAGATAAATATCGTTTATCCTCCCCGTCCAAGAAAACCTATCAAACAACTCCCGTTTCGAAATGTCACATGGTAATCTGTCTACAAACACACTGAACGAATCCCGCTCCAGGCGCACGTACTCCTCACGATTCCAAACTCTCGGGTCCTTCTCCAACCTGGTTGAAGCACCATACGTACCCCACCCTGCACTATCCCTCCTTGGCGCTGCTCTCATCGAAAATAGAGAGAAGCAACTGTTCAAGGAAACTGAAATTTTTTCATGGGCTTTTTGGCGTTAAACAAGTAACATTCTATTCTTTCTATTACTTAAAACAATTGTCTCATGTAGTTGTCACATGTGAGAGTTCATGGGGGAAACCCTAATTAGTTGCAGGACAAGATGAGAGAAAACCGCAAATACAGTGACAGCAGAGAGTGTTAGGGACAAAGAGCATTTCAATTCCAAAGAGATAGAGAGAGAGAGAGAGGAATGAGAAAGATATTTTTCTTCTCTATAATATCTCGATTTTAGTGGCATTAATCTTCAAGAAAAACTGATTCGCATTTTTTGAGTTATATTTAAAGTATTGTAGACTTTGAGACATTTATTTATCTTTTCAATATGTAAATTTTATTGCACTTAAAGTCTTAAGTTATCAAATTGGATTTAATTTTAATTTTAGTATCTTAACTATTGTCTTCTCCAAAAATTTTATGCAAGGCCAACTCCAAACACTTCAATACTTTTAAGGCTTTAAATCTTTGTATTTGGATGAGAATGATCTCAATGGATCCATTTCAATTTAGGTGAGTCAACTTGAAAACTATAAGATCTAGTTCTTTTTAGAATTTCATTTTTCAAGTTCTTTTCTTATAAGTTAGAAAAATCTATCACCTTTGATTATGTTATATATTGAATCAAATTTTTTTTATAGGAAATATTTCTAAAAAAAATTTCACTCCTTTTCAAACCTAGAAGATTTAGTTTTAGATTCACAATCATTGATCTTTGACTTTGATCCTTAATGAATCTCTCTTTTTCAATTTCAAACTCTGGTGTTAGATATTGTGAGCTCCAAACTTTTTTTTGGATATATACACAAAACTCTATGCTACTTTTAACCATTATGAGCTTAAGAATTTTATTGGAATCAATTGAAAAGTAGAAAAAGTTTATTTCTGATCAAATTCAACATCTTTTTTTTGCATAATAATTCAATCAATGGCAGAATTTTGAATGTGTTGCTTAATTTTAAAGTATTACTGTTGGATAAATTTGAGAGGTAATATGTCTCGAATATCACCAAATGTCACTCTTTTAGATTTATCCAACAGTTCTTTGTCTGAATCCATTTCTCATTTCTTATGTCACAAAATAAAGAAAAAAATAATTTGAAATATTTGGATCTCTCATAATCTTTTTTTTAGGGGAGGTTTCAAATTGTTAGATACATTAAAAATTATTACAGCATATTAAATTGGAAGACAATAATTTTAGAAGCTAAATTCTCTACTCAATATATATTTTGTCTAACCTAATTTTATTTATTTTATTCAATAATAGATTATTTAGAGAAGTGTCTCTTTCAATGAAAAATTGTAAAAAGTTTTGTGTTCTTATTCTAGGTGAAAATAAGTTTTTAGGAGCTATATCAAATTAGGTGGGGTAAAGTATAATCACGCTCAAATTACGATCCAACTTATTTAGTGGTAATATTTCCACTATAATATGCAAGCTTCATTTTTTCAAGATATTGGATCTTTCAAATAACAAATTATCAGGATCAATAATAAGATGTTGTCGCAACATGACAAGTATGATTTCTAAAAATGAATCATTTAATTCATCAGTTGGGGTTATTATTTCTATGATTTTTCACAAAAGTTACTTTATTTTTCTCTTCACTTATAATCTTACTATACTCATTAAGGATATTAAATTAGATTATACACATTCAATGCGTATCTTTAATTTTTTAAGTAACAATTTATCTGAATCGATACTAATAAAATTGTTTATGCTTAGTGGATTGCAGTCTTTGAATTTATCTCCCAATCAATTGATGAAAATGATTTCACAAGATGTTAACAACTTGGTATTATTGGAATTTATTGATCTCTCAAACAACTTATTTTCAGGACAAATTTTTCAAGTCATGTCTAGTTTATTTTTTCTGAAAGACCTGAATCTTTTTGTAATAGTTTTGAGACCCAAATTCAATTAGGAACCTAACCTTAAAGGGTTTTAAATTTTGTGTTATATAAAAAATCCAAACCTATATGAATCTCCACTTACAAGAATATGTTAATACGATGAAAAACTACCAAATAAAAAGCAGTTAAGAGAAGATGATGAGAATGATGATGATAACTTTGAATTTTATTCATGATTCTTTGTAGAATTAGGATTTGGATGTCACAAACTTGTGGCAAATTCAAATTTTGATCTTATACAGAACCATGAATAAAATTCAGAGTTGTCATCATCATTGTTATCATCTTCTCTCATCTATTTTTTATTTAGTAGTTCTTCATCGTGTAAGTATATCCTTGTGAGTGAAGGTTCACATAGGTTTGAATTTTTCATATAGCTAAAATTTTGAAACTCTTGAAGTTGAGTTCCTGATGAAATTTTGCTCTCAAAACTATTATAAGAGAGATTCAGGTCTTTGAGAAAAGACAAACTAGACATGACCTAAGAAATTTGTCCTGAAAAAAGTTGCTTGAGAGATCAAGAAATTTTACTAATACCAAGTTGTCAATATCTTGTATAATCCTTCTCATAAATTGATTGTGGGATAAATCCAAAGACGGTAATATACTGAACATAAACAATTCTATTGGTATCGATTCAGATAAAATGTTACTTGAAAAATCAATGGTACGCATTGAATGTGTATAATCTAATTTAATACCCTTAATGAGCATAGTAAATTACAAGTAAAGAGAAAAATAAAGTAGCTTTTGTGAAAAATAATAAGAATAGTAACACCAAATGAATCAAATGATTCATTTTTGGAGATCATGCTTGTCATGTTGCCACAATATCTTAG
This sequence comes from Arachis duranensis, assembly GCF_000817695.3. Taxonomy (NCBI): domain Eukaryota; kingdom Viridiplantae; phylum Streptophyta; class Magnoliopsida; order Fabales; family Fabaceae; genus Arachis; species Arachis duranensis. Next base: position 1,704,206 of record NC_029780.3, read on the forward strand.
TATTGGTCCGGATAATTTGTTATTTGAAATATCCAATATCTTAAAAAAATGAAACTTGCATGAATATTACCACTAAATAGGTTGGATTGTAATTAGAGCACAATTATACTTTGTCTTACCAATTTAATATAACATAAAAATTTATTTTTACCTAGATTAAGAATAAGAAGCTTTTCACAATTTCTCAATGAGAGGCACTTTTTTAGAAAATCTATTATTAAATAAATTAAATAAAATTAGGTTGGACAAAGTACTTATTGAGTGGAGAATTTGACTTCTAAAATTATTATCTTTCAAGTTAATATATTGTAATGATTTTCAATGCATCCAACAATCTAAAACCTCTCCCGATAAAAGATTACGAGAGAGATCCAAATATTTTAAATTATTTTTTTTATCTTGTGACATAAGAAATGAAAAATGCTTCTGAACAAAAAGTTGTTAGATAAATTTAAAAGAGTGATATTTGGTGATATTCGTGACATATTACTTATTAAATTATTGCCATCTAGCAATAATACTTTGGAATTAAGCCGCATATTCAAAATACTGTCATTGATTGAATTGTTATAAAAAAAGATATTGAATTTGATCAGAAACAAACTTCAAGAACTTTTCAATTGGTCCCAATGAAATTCTTGAGTTCATAACAGTAAGAAGTGACAGAAAATTTTCTGTATATATCCACAAAAAAAGTTTGAAACTCATAGCATCTAACATCAAATCTTGAAGTTGAAAATGAGAGATCTATTAAGGATCAAAGTCAAAGATCGATGATTGTGAGCCTAAACTTAAATGTTTTAAGTTTTGAGAAGGAGTGAAATTTTTGTCAGAAATGTTTCTTGTAAAAAAATTTAATTCAAAATATAACATAATCAAAGATGACAAATTTTTTAAACTTGTAAAAAAAAACCTAAAAATGAATTTCTAAAAGAACTAGATATTGTAGTTCTTCAAGTTGACCCATCTAAATTAGAAGGGATCTATTGAGATCATTTTCATCCAAATAGAAGGATTTAAGACCTTAAAAGTATGAAAGTATTTCAGGAAGTTGGCCTTGCATCGAAATGTTAGATAAGAGAATAGTTGAAATATCAAAACTAAGATTAAATCCGACTTGATAACTCAAGACTTTAAGTGCAATAAGATTGACATATTAAAGGGATGAATAGATGTTTCGAAGTTTATAATACTTTGAATATAACTCTGAAAGTGAATTAGTTTCTTTTTAAAGACTAATGCCACTGAGGTCAAAATACTACAGAGAAAAAAAATAGAAATTCAATGAAATATTTTATCAGCTTTAAAATTGTCATTATTTAACAAATCAATATAGTGAATGTTGTTGGAAGAGTTTTCACGTTGATCATAATATTGAATGTTGTTGAAGTTATTGTTGCCTAAATCTAAGTAACTTAGAAATTGAAAATCAAATAAAAAGGACAGGTTGAGTCATACGACTTGTCAAGATTATTATCATAAATAGGATAAATTTTTGGATAATAGAGATTCAGGTTTTTTATTTTTACCGTGATGTTATCACAGTGAACTTTCTTCTATCGGCAACAATTTTCTTTTAATGGACCATGAAAAAAATATGCCAAAGAGATATGTGACTCCAAGCTTAAATTTAAATAAAGTGTTCTTATGTTTCTCATGACAGTAAAAAATTTTGGAATTACACATAGTTGTACACAGTAACAAACAAAATAAAAGGATTTGAATGTGGTATTGACAAGAAAAGGAATCGACCATAATGATTGCACAATAAGATATTAGATATTATGTTGTTTTGTTTTAGAGTTTTGGTGATGGTCTTATTGATGAAAAGTTATTGGTACCCATGACAAAATTTATAAGTTCATGAAACAAGTGTAATGTAGAATAATATTATCATGTTAGTGTTCACACTCTTTTCTTTGGGTCATGTGTTGGTGCTTCGGTGGGGTCATGATTTTGTGTGCTGAAAGTAAAATAAAAGATTTATTCTCTCCTATTAATTTATGTCACGTATACTACTAAAGTGACTTTGTTATAAATATTTATTAGTAACTTATTATTTTATATACTAGGGTAAAAATTATAATTTACGTGGAGAACATTTAATAATTTTGTGTCGGTGTTCACGTATAAAAAGAGTCGTTTGTACCACGCAAAGGCCATAATGCATGTAGGTCTTCCAAAGAGTAATATTTACCCATCATTTTGGACTGAGTTTAAAACATAACTTTTTTTAATATAAATTTTAATTTTAAATTCTTCAAAAATAAAAATTAACTAATATTAATGATTTAAAAGTTAATTTCTTATATTTTCTTTTAGATTTATATTCATTTAATTTTTTTAACTCTGCCTATGTTATACATAACCGATTTTAAATTCGGATAAAGAATGAAGATTATATTAGATATTTGACAACTAACATAAAAATTTAATAAATTTTTTTTATTAATATGATTATTCGTGATTAAAATAAAAAAGTGATTTTTTTATTCATACAAAATTGCTTGCTAAAATAATTTATTTAAGAGTTATTTATATATTTTATATTTGGATTAAGAAAAACATAAAACCACAAACTTAACCCGCTAAATAAATAAAATAAAATTAAAAAATACATAAATTAAATTAATAATTTAATATTGGATAACACTTGCTATATTACGCTTTCTAAAACAAATTTTTTAACATTTTTGTTGATGGCATTAAATCTAATATTAGCCAAAATTAACAATATTATAGTCTTATAAAATAAAAAATGTCTATTTATCTTCTGAAATCCATAACAAAACATTTATATAAAAATATAAAAAAAATTCTTAAAAATGACAAAATATTACACAATAATGATTATATTGTAGAGTCATGTTATACAATGTATAAATAAATTTATAAAAAATAAAAATACAGATAAAAATGACTTAAACGTGACATTGTTAGTTCTTGTGACATGCTCTTTTTATGAGTAATATCTCAAGTTAGTACCAATGAATTTAATATAAATTTTAAAAAAATTTAATTATTAAAAATTTGAGAATTAATTTAATGACTAAAATTTAGTAAAGACTAAAATGTTTAACTAAAAATTTCTTAAAAAGATTTTATTTGAGATATTATTTTCCTCTTATTGATGAATTTAAAGTTGTGTATAAAAAAAGTTTATACTAAATATGATTATTGACTTGTTGGCTCACTATCAATAAAAAAAAAGGACAATAGTTATGTTTTAGCAATTATGAACGTTTAATCAGTTGACACAAAGTAATTGATGACTTCACAATAATTATGTCTTAGTAATTAATTATTATGTTTAAGAGTTTAATATTTATTATTTTATTATAAAAAATAATTATTTAAAATAAGCATAAACGAGTTGTCTTTTATTTTTATACTTTGAAAAAGTTAATGAAAATTTCACAAATTTTTTTATGTTTATCAGTAATTATTTTAATTCGTTTAGTTTTTATTTTTTATATTTTTTTCCTTAGTTCCTTCTTGAGAGATATGTGGAGAACAAAAATATTATAGTTGTTTTATTTATATATTTTGTGTTGTTTTATAAATCGCACAATAACATCTTTTCTTAGCTTTATCCATAAAGCAATTTTTTTTGAAACAGAATCATAAAAGCAAATTTTATAACATAGAATTGTGGATATACATCATATTAACTGTGCATAATTGAAATTAAAAAGATACATGCATGTATGCTAAATAAAAAGTAATTAAAAATAACATCGACATCAACAAATCATATTATATTAATTAATTTTGATAATTAAATTTATCATTTTCTTTTAAAAATTGAAGATTAATAAATAAATACTTTAATTGTATTTTGAACACTAAATTATATATTGAAATAATAAAGTAGTGTGATGAAATGTCAAGTAATTTTCAAATTTTATAGTAAAATATCTCAATTTGATAATTAAATCGGTAAAACTCATAATCATTATGTATAAAAATTATCAAATAGTGTAACTTTGTCAAAAATTTACATATACTACTTATATTTTATATTAATTTCTTTTCGTACTTAGTATATTGTTTTATTAATGCTTTAACTTTATCATGTATGTGCTTCCCTCCAATTTAATTTAATTAAAACTTGTTTTTTGGCAAAATATCTTGGATATCGAAAGAATCAAGAACATAGGTAGTTGATTTTGATGTGTCTTTATTATGTAATTATATGAAGGGTGAATCTATTATATATATAGAGAGAGAGGAGGACAATTTTGCAAGACTTTGATCTCGTAAATGATAATAGCGAAACTGGAATGCATTTTTTATTATTATTATTTTTTATTTTATATATATAATGCCCTCACTATGAATTTATATACTTGATTGCAATGAAGTCTTTGCACATACAAGACTTCCAAGTCAAACCCTGCATCATGTCCATTAAAGAAATTGTCCTTTCTATTTTCCATTTTTGGGTTATCTTGCCAAAAAGTGACTTTGAAAGGAAAAGATAAAAATTTTTATTAACTAATTTTTCATTATAAAATTATATTTTAACCTTTATTTTTAAAAATTTAGAGTTAGATTTTAGAATTTAAAATTTTATATTTAGAATTTATAATTTACAAAATTAGCTGATATTAATAGAAAAATTGATTTTCTAATTAAATTCAAAGTTTATTATTATTTATATATAAAACTCAAATTTAATAAAGTTATTTATTTTATGGTTGACATGTAATAATTAAGAAATTAAATCATAACTAACTTGAATTGCTCGAATAATTAATTTATTTCTTTGCATATTTATAGTAATTTATTGATAAATAATAAATTTTTAAATAAAATTTTAATTCGAAATGAATTAATTGTTGATCTGTTTGAACATAATGTGAAGAAAAAATAAATAAATCATATCAACTAGCTAATCGCAACAGCCAGCATATTATGATTGAACTCATTTGTCTCTTGCTTGGTTTAAAGGAGAGACAATAATTTTATTCCATGTCTACCATGATTACATAAACCAAATGTTTGATGCAAGCGTCTCTTCCAAATTTTATTTTATTTTATTTTATTTTATTTATTGTATAACTCGACATATTAAAGAGAGCGAGACGAAGGTAGCACACATGACCACTAAGTTCTGAGTTCAACTCTTTCTTTGCTTATTTATTCATTTATTTATTTATATTTATTATTATCATTATTAGTATTTAATTTTAATATATTTATAATATAAAATATTTTATATAATTATTTAATCATATTTTTTTATTATTTGTGTAATTAATATAAAATTATTTTTTTGTTAATTTGATGTTATATAGTTAAATATAAGTAAAACGTAATTTTATACTAATAATATATTAAAATTAAATTCTTATTATTAGTAATTTTTTTAAAAATTTTGTACCATGAATATCATATTCCACTTTTTTCAAGTGACATGAGTGATAATTTTTCTATAGTTTATTTGACACATACAGATTTACTATCAATATCACTTTCATTTGCACCTTTAATAATTTTCATACCCTGTAGTTATATGGATTAAATTAAAGTCTTTTTATATGAAATTATGTTTATTTTTTTTACTGTGAGTTTCTTATATAGCTTTCTCCAAAAAATTTTGTATATTTTCTAGTAATTGTTGAATAATTTAAAAAATATATTTGTGTATTTTATTTTATAATTTAACTTTTTAAGAATTAGAATGAATTTATATCATTTTAATATTTGATTATTTTATTATTACTTATGATAGAAAAATTTTATAATTTTATACCATCAATATTATAAAAACTTTAAAATTTTACATATAATACTCCAATAAAAACTTGAAATCCATAATAATTTACTATTAATTATTTTTTTTTCTGAAACTAAATGCTAAAAATTTATAAATGTGTTAGAAAAATGTAAACTTAACCGTTATTGTGAACAAAATATAAGGTCATTAAAATGGTCTTACTGTCTTAGTCCATCAAATCTATAACTTTTTTTTTTAAATATACAAGTTTTTTTTAATCTCAAAAATAGACTAATAAAAAAGAAATTTTGAACAAATTTAATTTGATTAACGTGGAAACAAAAAATTTGCCCAACAAGTTAAACATATTTACTCGTTTATTTTATTTTATTTTTTAAATTTTCAACTATTTCACAGTTTAATTTTATGACATTGTGACCTACAAGCTCAAACCCATTGTCTCAAGTATCATAAGCTTCCATAGCAATAAGTAGAGGAACAAATTTTGCTTTGCTTTTATGAAAATATATGAAAATGAAAACAATTAACCTTTTATGCAAATAATTGACATACAGGTCCTTATTGCTCTTAGTGATGAATTCAAAGTCGTGTATGTGTACAAGAGAAATGAATGTTAAATGATCATTTTAACTGTGGAAATTTAGTAGAAAGAAAACAAAGTTATTATTGCTTTACAATAGTCATGTCTTAGTACTTAATTAACTTGTGAAAATTTAATCAATAGTTTATTAATGTACTTATTAACTTTTTGATAATGTTCTAGCTTCTCATGTATGGGCATGCACTTGGGTAATTACAAATTTGGGTTGATTAGTTTGTTGAATCAGCAAAAACAAAAAATGAGTGGGTACCATTTATATCATCACTTTATGAAAACGGACATGATTGAACCACGCCGAGTGATGAATTCAAAGTCTATAAGAAACATTAATATCAAATATGGTTACTGAAAAAAAAAAAAAAGAATAATTGCTATGTTTTAGTAATTGTGGAAAATATTGAGTATACTTTGCTTCTTTAAAAAAGAAGGTACACGCTTTAATTTTTAGTTTATTATATAAATTATAGGAAAGTTTTTACATGTTTCATTATATTTTATTGAAACACTGCATTGCTGGATTTATATGAATGTGTTTGACAGTTGTGAATTTCTTACAACAAAACATACTCAATAGTCAATACTTTCCACAATTGCTAAAACATAGCAATTATCCTTTTTTTTATTCAGTAACCATATTTGGTATTAATGTTTCTTATAGACTTTGAATTCATCACTCAGGGTGGTTCAACCATTTGCGTTTTTATAAAATGATGATATAAATGGTACCACTCATTTTTTGTTTTTGCTGATTCAACAAATTAGTCAACCCAAATTTGTAATTGTCCAAGTGCATGTTCATACATGAAAAGCTAGAACATTATCTAAAATGTGCACGACTTTGAATTTAGAAAAAAGTTAAGTACATCTAATAAACTATGATTAAATTTTCACAAGTTAATTAAGTACTAAGACATAACTATTTTAAAGACAATAATCACTTTGTTTTCTTTCTACTAAATTTCCACAATTAAAATAATCATTTAACATTCATTTCTCTTGTACACATCATCACATATACGACTTTAAATTTATCACTAAGAGCAATAAGGACCTGTATGTCAATTATTTGCATAAAAGCTTAATTGTTTTCATATTCATATATTTTCATAAAAGCAAAGCAAAATTTGTTCCTCTACTTATTGCTATGGAAGCTTATGATACTTGAGGCAATGGGTTTGAGCTTGTAGGTCACAATGTCATAAGATTAAACTGTGAAATAGTTAAAAATTTAAAAAATAAAATAAAATAAACGAGTTAATATGTTTAATTTGTTGGGCAGACCTTTTTTTTTCCACGTTAATCAAATTAAATTTGTTCAACATTCTTTTTTTATTAGTCTATTTTTGAGGTAAAAAAACTTGTATATTTTAAAAAAATTATAGACTAATTTGACGGACTAAGACCGTAAAACCATTTTAATGACCTTATATTTTGTTCAAAATAACAGTTAAGTTCACATTTTTCTAACACATTTATAAATTTCCAGCATTTAGTTTCAGAGAAAAAATTAATTAATAGTAAATTACTATGGATTTCAAGTTTTTATTGGAGTATTATACGTAAAATTTTAAAGTTTTTATAATATTAATGGTATAAAATTATAAAAATTTTCTATCATAAGTAATAATAAAATAATCAAATATTAAAATGATATAAATTCATTCTAATTCTTAAAAAGTTAAATTATAAAATAAAATACACAAATAATATTTTTAAATTATTCAACAATTACTAGAAAATATAAAAAAATTGGACAAAGCTATATAAAAAACTCACAGTAAAAAGAAAATAAACATAATTTCATACAAAAAACTTTAATTTAATCCATATAACTATAGGATATGAAAATTATTAAAGGTGCAAATGAGAGTGATATTGGTGGTGGGTCTGTGTCAAATAAACTATAAAAAAATTATCACTCATGTCACTTTAGAAAAGTGGAATATGATATTCATGGTACAAAATTTTTAAAAAATTGACTAATAATAAAATTTTAATTTTATATTTTGTTGGTATAAAATAATTTTATATTTACATTTAATTATATAGAAGTATATTAAAACTAAATACTAATAATAATGATAATAATAAATATAAATAAATAAATAAATGAATAATAAATAAGCAAAGAAAGAGTTGAACTCATAATTTAGTGGTCATGTGTGTTACGGTTACCTTCATCCCGCTCTCTTTAATATCACGAGCAATACAATAAATAAAATAAAATAAAATTTGGAAGAGACGCACGCATGCATCAAGCATTTAGTTTATGTAATCATGGTAGACATGGAATAGAATTATTGTCTCTCTTTTACACATTGTTTGGATTGGATTGAGGAATTTTGAAGGGAAAAAAAATGAAAGGAAAGAAAATGAATGGAAAAAGAAATTTTTTGTTGTTTGGATGAGAAGAGAAAATAAAGAGAAAAAAAAAATAATGTGAGACCTATTAAATTATTTTTTTTTCACAAATAAAAAAAAATGAAGAAAAATAGAAGCAATATGAATAAAATTACACATTTATCTTTATCATTAATAAATTATAATTTACATATAATATATATAAGAATATTAATGTAATTTTATATTATTACGATTTTTCTTCTCAATCAATCGGTCAATTCAATGCTACGGTAATGATGCGTATTTTTTTCATCATGTGATGAACTGAGTTGGCATAGTGATAATAAAGACACGTTAGTATATAATATCTGATAACATTTTTATTGTTGTCAAAGATGTGTCAGGTTCGGATTCGAAAATTTTAATCTGATGTGACTTTTTTTCTAGCTAGATGTAATTGACAATAATTAGCTTAATTAACAGTATTTTATTTGACCACTTTTATTAATTATGGGACTGATAGCTCATTATTGATAAATTCTGAAGATACACTTATTTGTTGGTAAAAAAAAAATGAAGCACATATTATAATCCACAAC
>NC_029780.3:1713878-1728613 GCF_000817695.3 Arachis duranensis
TTTTTTATTTCATACATTCTAAATGGTAAATAAGTTATAAAATTTTAATTTTAATTTTTATTTAATAACATCAAATTTACAATTTAAAAAAAATATTTTTTTAAAATAATAGAAAAATAGTTAAATAAAATATAAAAATACCTATTTGATCTCTAGTATTCATAATATTAATAACAATTAGATATGTTACACTATTTTTCTATTTATTATTATTATTAATAATGTATTCTGGAGTGATTTATTTTGTTGTGAGTTATAATATGTACTTCACATTTTTTTATCAACAAATAAGTACATCTTCAGAACTCATCAATAATGGTCCATCAGCCTCATAATTAACTAAAGTGATCAAACACCTCATAATTAACTAAAGTGGTCAAACAAAACATAATTAATTAAGTTAATTGCTGTCAATTACATCTAATTAAGAAAGAAAGTCAAATCAGATAAAAATTTCTTAACCTGACATATCTTTGATAGCAATATAAATGTTATCAGATATTATACTAACGTGTCTTTATTATCACCATGCCAACTCAATTCATCACATGATGAAAAAAATAGGCATCTTTATCGTAGCATTGCCCCAATCATAATATGCTGGCTGTTGCGATTAGCTAGTGGATATGATTTATTTATTTTTTCTTTACATTATGTTCAAACACATCAACGATTAATTCGTTTCGAATTAAAATTTTATTTAAAAATTTATTATTGACCAATAAATTATTACAAATATACAAATAAATAAATTAATTATTTGATCAATTTAATTTAGTTATGATTTAATTTTTTTAATTATTACATGTCAACCATAAAATAAATAATTTTATTAAATTTGAGTTTTATATATAAATAATAATGAACTTTGAATTTAACTAGGAAATTAGTTTTTTCTGCTCATATCAGTTAATTTTTTACATTATAAATTCTAAATATAAAATTTTAAATTCTAAAATCTAACTCTAAATTTTTAAAAAATAAAGGTTAAAAAATAATTTTATAATAAAAAAATAGTTAATATTAACTACTTAAAAATTAATTTTTTATAATTTTTGTAAATAGTTTTACTTTTGAAATCGTCACTGTTCGTTATTTTTGTTTATTTTAAGAAAAACTTATATTTTTTGTATTGTAAAATAATAATATTATTTATATATTAAAATTAGCCACTACATATTTATATATAAATATATGTGTTGTTAGCATCTCGCAATAGAGGAGAGTGTAATTTTTTCTAAATATAATTATTATTTAATTTATTTTTAATATATATTTTATATTTTAATATATTTTTTATATTAATAATTTATTTTAATAATTAATTTTAACATATATTTAATATAATTGTTACGAAATTATAGGTAGTCTTTAGAAAATTTATAAGTAATTATATTAATAAGAGAGAAAATTTATTCTAAGCATTAAATTACAAAACGGACATCATCATTTTAAGCAACCAAGGAGAGAGTGAAGAGGACAATTTTCACCTTCTACTACTTTAAAATTAATTATTCTTTCTCGGGAAAATAAAGGGATATTGCTAATTTGTGTTGGTTAAGTCAATTTGTTTATATTGCCCAAAGTCTACAAACTAGATCTAAAAGTAGGGGTGCACAGATCCGGTCCGGTCCGAAGGTCTGGCCCGGTTCCGAACACTTTAGGAATTAATTTGGAGTGATTTCATCGGGTTTAGGGTCGGATACGGATCTCAAAAATAGACCCGATCATTATTTTAGTTCGGGTCCGGGCCATAGCTCGGGTCACCCGAAGTCGGCCCGGTGGTCCGGTCATCATACATAATTAATATTTTGTGTTATTAGTGATGGATCATGACTATTCTTACGTGGAATTTAAATATTGTAAACCTTAATATTTTGTGTTATTATTCATTATAAGACTATAAGTTAATGTTTTATGTTTAGAATGCATAAGATTTTAGACTAATACATAAGATTGTTATTTGTATTGATTTAAATATTTGGTATTATTAGACAATATTAGTATTGATTGTGGTTATGATTTAATATTGATTGTGGTTATGCTTTAATTTTGAAGAATGGTTGGTTCTTGTTATATTTTTCTAAGTGAATTTTACCATGTTAACTAATGGTTGGAGCCTTGAAAATTTGGATATTTTTACATGCTAGTTTACAAGAAGGTATCAACGTAATGTAATGTTAACGGCCCGGTTTTTACCCGGTATAATTGTGGCCCGAAAGTGTATTGGTTTCATCGGGTCTAGGGCCGGGTTCGGATCTAATAAATAGACCCGATATATATTTCGAGTCGGGTCTGGGTCACATCAAACCCGGCTTCACCCGACCTATGTGCACCCCTATCTAAAAGGTATGATTATCGTGAATTCAAAGCAACGACGCGTTTGGAAATTAGAACATTATTTTTATTTTCTTGTAACATAAAATCTCTTTTTCTTTTAAAGTTGGCAAGATGACCCCAAAAAAAAAAAAAGTACAATTTCTTTAATAAACATGATGCAGGGTTTGACTTGGAAGTCTTGTGTAAAGATGTCATTGCAATCAAGTATATAAATTCATGGTGAGGATTATATATATATATAAAATAAAAAAATGCATTCTAATTTCTTCTGGTACACCTTGAATCCTATATAAAGTAAAGTAATAGTTATAGCTATTATCAATTAATTACCATGTTTTGTTAGTTATGTTATAGGAAGGTTTTCCAATGCTCCAGTCAACTTTTTTGGATCTTTGGTGATCCAGGATGTAGTACCATTGAGATATATTATTAAAAATGTTGAGGGTGCAGATTTATTAGGATTATTATGGTGTAGAATCATAAAAAAAGGGTGCAAGGTGTTCCCAAAACCTATTAAAAAGATGACAAGCAAAATCTACAGGAGTTTTTCTAGTTTGGGGGCAGCTGTAGTGTGTTGTTAAATTATTGAGCCGCAGCTATTAAGCCAGCGCGGTAGTGGAGTGGTAGCATGGAGTTGATTTTTTTGTGGACTAAATGGGCCTAGTTGTTTATGTTGGATCGGGTAAGTTATAAAAACCATGTCCCACCCCCATTTCATTACCTGAATATCATTATTCGTAACCTAGCGCAGCCATCGTAGAAGAAACTAGAAACCCCGCTCTCTAAACGCGATACCCAACCCCACGCAGTCCTCCCAGGACCTCGCAAACCGTCGAAGTCGCGCGGAAGCAGCACCTCACAGCCACTCCCAGTCCCAGGAACCAACGCCCCCTAACCCCATGCGAGTCCCGTTGAAGAACCGCCTCCAAGCAGCTCCGGAGAGCCAAGAAGCAGCGTGGACCATCCCCTCCCAACAGTGGCATACCGGCGAACCTTACCCCTTCGGAGAGCCAAGAACCTTAATACCTGGCAGATCCAGTAGTTCCAGCTGCATGCATCATCGGGATAGAAATGGGTTGCCCTTGTTGTTTGATACCTAAGTGGTGGTGCCCATCTTCTCCGATTCAGGTGTGTGATATTTTTTTTTTGTTGATGTCAAACTTCGTTTAAATTTGGTTAATCTGAAATCTGTTTGATAGAGGCTGAGAGAGATGCCTTCCGACGGATCTGAAAGTCGGTTGTATTAGGTGGATGAAATCCTGAGTGTTTATGTCAGCGATTACCGATCGAGTGTGCAGTGTGGTGGGACAAGTGTGGGAAGCACACCCAGACCTTGGAAAAACTGTAAGTATAACCACATGTATTCGGAGATCCTGATGTTCTAATTTTGGTTATAAAAGAGGTTATTCGTTCATTGAATCTATTTTATATAAATTTTTGGTTATAGAATACTGCCGGAATGTATGGGATGAGAGATCTGGATGCAAAACCAATATTGTTCTGCCATAGGCCATTCAGTTAGTGTGTATCAATTGGCGAGGTGAGTAACGTTGAAGTTTGTCCTTGTGTCATTTATATTTTTTAATCAGTTGATGATTGGCTTAGAATTATTAAATAATTAATTAAGAAGGGGATTAGTGCTGGTAAATAAATTCACAATAGTTGTTTGGTGCCCGAAAATGGTGAATAAGTCGATGATTCGGTTTGTTTCATGTTGCATCAGAAGTTGCTGGCTTTTTGGTTATGGTTTATTCTACCAGTTAGAGATCAAAGAATTATTGTAATGTAATTCGAAAACTTGAATATTGTTGGACCTACCAGCTGGGGACGGAATAGAAGTAAAATGGAGGTAGAGAGAAGATTTTAGCGTTTGTTTGAATGAAGGTTGTTACGGAGTTGTATACTTATCGGCGTTAAAGCAAGATTATTTCGTTGTTTTTGAGTATAACGGGGAATTTAAATTTAAATTCCCGGTGATTCATTTGAGTGACTCCGATATTGATTATTCAAGTTTGATAAGTTTCCATGAAGATGACCGCCGTATGGGAAACAATTTTCCTATTCATACGATGGTGATCAATATGGAAACCTCTGAAACTTGAGTAATCAATTTCGGAAGCAGTCAAACGAATCGCCGCGGATTTAAATTTAGATTCTGCTTTGTACTTAAATGCCACGAGAAACTCTTGCTTTAGTTCCGATAACTCTACAACTCTGTCTCAGCCTTCGTTCATTCAAACACTATCATTTTTTTTCTTGCTCCATTTTACTTCTATTTCATCTCGGTTGGTAGCTCTAACAATATTTGTTTCCGCAGGCTATTCAAAAATTTCTGTTTTAAGAAATTCGATGCTACCTCGTGATGGTGGCAACACGGTCTATAATGATTGTTGTTAGCACGATATCCAATAGGAATGCAGGAAATTGAAACTGATATGATTTATGATCTCTTTTGCCGTCGAATTATTATGCAATAGAAATAAAAAATGCAGTAACTTTTTTTAATGTGTACGTCTTTGTTGCTGACTTCCCGAGGTCGAGACCCAGAAGGGGGGATAAGAAAAGGCTGCGTGCGCACATTGGAAGAGACGTGGAAGAATACAAAGATTATGCCGACATGTACCTTGGTCCTTGGCTAGAAATCATGTTTTCGTCAGGAGGGAGGGGCACGTGAAGCAATTTAAAGTGACCAAATCTCACAAACGGGAGACACATTCTGCGCAACATGAAAATGGGCTTTTGTTGGAGAGGTACATATATGTTGTTGACAGCTTGTTTCAGTTTTGCTACCTTATAAATTTCAAAGCATGACATGGCGTACACGTGATTGTGTTTTTTGACTTCGCTGGCCACATGAGGCTGCATATATTCAGCATTTTTCCCTTGTTGGAAAGAAACTTATTGAATTTAACGTTACTCTACATTTCTTTAGATTGTGTATCTTGTTTTGGCGGGAATTTTTGTTCTGTTCTTCCGTGTTATTTGCACTGAAAGCTTTATTAGCATAAGAGTAATGTTGCATCTTTCTCCATTGTTTTGTCTTGGTTCTTCAGTTTTAGTATGTAACATATGTTCGGTGGTTTCTGTTCTTTTACATTGTTGGAAGGTGCAAGTTCGGTTCTCTCCATTTTGCTATGGAAAACAAAACATGGGTTTTGTGTTTTGTTTAGTGGATGGAAAAGACACGCTTTGCTCTCTTGGCTGGAACCCATGTTTGTCTTCTAAGCTTATCCGGTTCAGGTATGCTTCTGTTTTGTTCTTGTTTTTGTTTGTTGTTTTACTCCATTGTTCTGACACTGTTTCTTCTTCCCTTGTATTGAAATTTTAAATATTTTTTTGAATCATTTAAAGAGGATCGCTTTACTTTCTGTTGTCCCTTTAAATACTTTTGTTCTCATTTGATGAAGAAAATAGAAAAGACGATGAACCACTTTAGCTGTTTTGAACTTTGTTTTTGCCAACTTTATGTTCTGTATTGTTCTTTTGGGTTGATATTTTTTTAGATTTCCAAAGTTGACTTAAATTTTAACACTTTCAACTCAATTGTGTCACTTGCATGACAGGTGGTTGCTGAAAGAAGTTCTTCAAGTCATCACAGAATATTGAATCTATAAAAGAAATGTCTGTTTCCTATAAATGTAACAACCGGGTTGAACAGAAGTTTATATGTTTTTAGAGTTCGCTTCAAGGAAGAAATACAGTCTCAATTGGATGCATGAATGTCAATAATCTAACCATCATTGGAGTGCACTAGTATTTTAACTTGGACAATTCTTGTCATGCCATTCCTTTTCCCCATGTCCATTTCATCAAGTCTCGTTTTCTACTTCCTAGTAGGGCTGAGAGATGAATTAAACTTCTTAATGCACTTTGTGGTATACATTTTCATGTATCTTTTAGCAAGTGAAGCAATTATGTTTGTCACGGAAGTTGTTTATCGTTTTGCTGTGTTCATTTTATTATGCAGATAATAATCTCTACTTATTAGTTGTAGGTGTCAGAGAGTCGGTACAGAATTTAGTAGGGATAAATTCGCCTTACTTGCACCGTTGCATTGTACAATGAAATTATTTTTTATGGATTTTGCATTTCCTCTATCAGTTTTCAGTTTATAATGAAATTTTGTAGCTGTATGTGTTTCGTCAAATTATTATCATTAATTAAATGTGTGTCATTCTCAATCCCCAAAGGAAGCAGATCTCAAGATCCTTGTCATTTTTTCTTGTGACTTACATTGGGGTCGTTATTTTGTTTAGGGTAAAAACAAATTTTTTTTTACAAAACGTGTATGACGTTTTGTCTCTGTATAAAAAAAATATATTATTCAAAAACGACGTTTTCTCTTTTTATATTTTACTTTAAAAATATATTTGTTTTACAAAACCGCAGTAACGTTATGTACTATCATAACAGGAATGTCAAATATCAAAATGAACAAAAATTATCGCATTTCACATTAAAATTGTCTATATCTAAAAATCTTATGCTGTATGTACCGTATGTGTTCAGATGACGTAAACAGAGGAGGAGGAGGGTAAATGGATTAACGGATTAAAGTGCTAAAATCACGTATGAATAATTATACTTCACTGAGTTAATAATAGTTATGCTGGAATAATAAGCTGATGTTATGCACGAAGTGAACATTAGACTAATTAATACAATAGAATATACGTTAAAAAGTAAACCACGGAAGACAGTGAAATGTTAGACTGCTACAAAGCAGGTAACACATGGTGGTAGGTGCTGTTATAACTAAGGTTAAGACGAGCCTACTTCCTAACCAGAGTTAAGTATAGGACGAAGATGGTAACGATTATAAATAGGATACACGGGTAGGGATTTTGTTGCCGGCACCTCTGGTTGGATCGGTTGGTTTGACGGACAGTTGAGTGGTTGTCCCCTCCTTCAATTTGACGTTGCTCCTGTTTGCCTTCGTTGAAAGGGAGTAGTTGGTCAGGAATCGGTGATGGGTGGTGCCGAATGGATGTTGCATCAATTTGATGCAGTAGAGGACTATTGTTGGTGAGCTGAGTCTGTGATCGTCTGCCAGATAGGAATTGTTGGAATGCCATACGAGCTTCATCGATGGTTTCGTAAGACTTATGTAGGTTGCCACTAAATTCGTTAACTTGGCTATGACAGGCCGGCCAGGAACTATAGATACCAGGGACCCTCCCTATGAAAACAACATAGTATTTCTTCTTGGCACGGACCATGTTGAGATTCCAAGGGAGAGTTGTGTTGAGTATGTTTAAGATGGGATGTTGGTTTCGGTGGTTTTTAAAGGCAACGACGATGGCTCCTGTGATTTGAGCAGGAAATTGAAATTGTGCAACTGTAATATTTCCAACGGTTGGAAATTTATCGACTGTGGGGCTGACATGTGTTGTTTTGCAAGGAGCATAAACTAGCCTAACTTTTGGTTTGATGAAGGACAGGGTTCCGGTTGAAATAAAATATTATTAAATAACATATAAATTTCAATACTTAATTATAACAAATGAAAGATAAAACAAGTATGTAATTAAATTGTATCGACTCATTTATTTAACGTTTAATATACAGGTTGTAATTAAACTGTATTAACTCATGGGAGGTTGACGAAGGCTTGCAGGTCGTAGTCTGCACGACACTGGATGCAGGGGATATGAGCGGCCCCTCCGAAAGCATGGACGGAGTTTCGCTCTGCTGCACGTCTGCGATAGTCATACAGAAGAGGCATATGGCCCCTGGTCGAGCACCTCGGTGCGGCACAGACGGTGTGTTGTCAGAATTGAAAAGCACATTGCCTTACAATCAGCGAGTGAACCAGCCGCATCAAGCTCGCGATACAGTTCCAGCCCTTTTTGTTTTTCGTCGTTGCCGTCCGTGCGAAGCAGCAACGTCATGGTCAGTGCGTATTTGGCTGCTGCATGGCCTGTACTTGTTGCACTATTCAGCATCTGGAGGCCAACGTCTTCGTTATGTCTGATGAAGAGTTCCCGAAGTGCCTCCCGAAACAGAAGCTCTGGATGGCCAGCTACCATGCATCGATCAAAGAATCTCTTTGCCTCCGGACTGAGGCACCACCACCACGGTGTGGCATGCGGTGGTGGGATGGAAACACTCCGGTGAACAATATCGGAATCTCCCGCATCGCGTGCAGCCTTACAGGTCATTCTGAGACTGCACAGGTCTCGAATGGAGTCTGAGGCAACTTTAATGGTAATTGCTACCCAGATGTCGTTGGGAATGAAAGCGATATTTGAGAAACAGTCGATTGTCATTTTCAGTTTGTTCCTGTTGGTTCCTATTTCGATGGGGATGGGGATACGTGTTTAGAGTATAGGGTTTGGAGTGTGGCATAGGAGTGTATCCTCCATATTTATAAGTCCACCGACCCTGTTGGAAACCTGAACTTGAGTGTAGCAGATACGTTCTCAGTAATGCATGCGTAATATTAAACGTTAAAGTAAATGTAACTATATTATGGTGAAAACTAAAAACTGTATGGGGAATGGTATTAATTACTGGAAAAGAATAGATGACCAAGAAGATTTTTCAAGAATGTTCCCCTAGCACTCTCCTAATTAAATTCACTATATTAATGTTATTATAATACATTGTTCATACGTTGTTAAACAAAAGTTGTTACTTAGCTATACTTTTCTAGACCTGTAGTAGTACACATTATTCCACGTGCAGTCAGTAGAATGTTAAAGGTTCGGGCAGATATTTAGCCGTTTAATATATGAATAGTTAATAGTTAATTTTTTCTGTAATCTGAATAGTTTAGGGTAGTTTAATACCATGGATGTGAATTTTGTGTTTTTGAAATTTGTTTCGTGTATCACATAGAGGGGAGATAATGTGACGCGTTTAATGTGAAAATGAAAAAGCGTTGAACATATGGTGGAGGGTGCGAAAAACGGATAGGTGAGGTTAATGCATTTATTATCAAATTTAAAGCCCCGGGGAAGCGGTGTGACTGTCCAGTGAGATAACTGTGTATACATAATTGGATTGGAGAATGTGATGAGGCATGTCATATATAAATATAAATAAGTTTCATGTTTCAGATTACTTCGCTGACGATTTTGTTAATAAGATTTGAAGTTTGTTACATCCTTTTGTGACTGGATCGCTGTTCATTGGGTTGGAAGAATGACGAGCCTCAGCGTCGGTGATGGAAGTTGTTCTTCCGGAGGAACTCGCCCTGGCGCCCCTCTCCGCGACGACGGTAGGCGGTTTCACACTATCTTTTTTCCCGGTTATCCTTGACGTTCACTCTTTTTTATTGTTTTTTCTGGGTTTGAATGTCTAGAGGTTGTCCCCGCCGTCAATCCTAACCAATTTGTCATCATGGAGGACCTTGAGCAGATGTTGCGCAGGGCATATGACGCCCTAAAGACAGAGCCTCCAGTGTTTGAGCCCCGCGATTGCGTACACGTCCAGGGCCACCGCTACTATGGGTTTGTGGTTCGTGTGGGGGGCCCACGGGACGGAGTAAACTTTGTTGCCTACGGTAGGTTCTCATCCGACGAACGCCTGGCCAGGCAAGATGCCGCTTTATCATCACTGCAAGCTATTGTTGGAGAGTCTGGGAAGGAGATCCTCGACTATAATTACTACGTGGCTCACAGTTGCAGGGAACGACTTCTTGAGTTGGAGCGGATATCTAGTCTGTCCGTCGACTCCCGTGTCGCTGAACTGGAGGCTGAGAACGCTAGGCTTAGGAGTCGTCTGGCATCTTGGGACATCTTGCACGGCCGTGGATAATGGAATTCTTTGGTCTTGGGCTGACGGATTAGTGTTTCTGGGGTTTGGGGTTTGTTGGTTTAGGGTTCATGGTTGACGGTTTTGAGAGTTTGTGGTGAAGGGTTTATTATGCATCTTTTTGGCTCGTTACTCTAACGATTATCTTATTTTTTACGTTTTGATGGAATACTAACTATCTATTTCTTTTTGTGTGGTTTACAAGGTTTGGCACAAAAAAAAATTTGCAAAATTTCGTTACACGCAGCTTCGAATATGATATATGATTTTCATTGCATAAATAGTCATGAGGCTAGGCATTATTTTGTTCTAAATTAGAGTGCATTGCATGCAATTGAAGTTACTTTTAAAGTCTTTTCACGTGTGGTTGCAAGTTTTTTGGACATAGAAGTGTTACGTTTAATACGGAGGTAAGCGAAGAGCACACACGTTTCTATCGTAAATGTGGTATCCGAAAGGGTATAAAATGATTGCTGTAAGGTTGTGCAACCGAAATATGGACATTAATGTATTGATTATGGAATTTAATTAAGTACCTCGGGAACTGGTGTCATTAGGCAGTTCCAATTGGAATGGAGAGGGAGAAGACTAAAGGCATGGGTCATGGTTCATGCGTTTTGGTGTTTCGTTTTTGGCGTTGATGTAGTCAAAAGACAATAATTTTTGTATTAGTAATTTTCTAAACTTAGTATTAGGCTTGCTAATAACAAGAAAATTGGTTTTAAAAAAAACTCCACCTGACAGTATTGCAAAGAGTTCTTATGGAATATAATTTTATCACATCCTTGGTTAGGCATTACGGCTGCTGCAAATAAATATCGAAGCTTCGGCTAATGTCCTTGTTTGATATTTAATAGTGAAGAATGTGTTAGCCTAATGAGAATGACTGGGTTTGTGTGCTTTCTTGTTATTTGATTTATAATTATTTTAAAAAGATGGATAGTATTGATAGTTTATATTTCGTATCCATACAACAAAATAAAGAAAGAATGATTTTTTTTTTAAATCTTCGCAGCTATAGTAATAATAATAATAACAATCATATTAATAATATTAATAATATTAATCATGATAATCATGACAATGGGAATATTCATAATAATAATAGTACATTCAAAGTATGTTAATCTTGAACCTAGTTTTTTCGAAAATATAAAATTTATTTCCAAGATTAATAAAAGAGTAATATTATTGTAACAGGAACAAAATATAACTATGATTTAAATTTTGAATAACTAGCAAACGAACTAAATAATTTAAATTTAAATGTGTACATTAGGTAAACAACCTTCAAAATTAAATATCGAACATCGTTAGATAGTGGCTTTAAAATTTTAAAAAGTCACGGCTGGAGTAGATTACTTCAAATTCAGAAAATTACCAACTTAACCAAATAACTTAAAATTTAAAAATAACAAGCTACCAAAAAATTGATGATAATTTTAAAAAATAAGCTGCAGATAACTCAAATTTATAAAACTTACAACCTATGCAAATAATGCAACTTAAGTTTAAGATTTTGTTGTCCATAAGTTTGCCAAAAATAAAAATTTTGACGATATAACAAAATCTATGACTGACGTTATTTTCTCTAAATAGTTAAAACAACAAACCTAGAAACCAAATAGGTGTAATCAAACCGATGAGTATTGCGAGTGTCAAAACCCAGGAAGTTAAATCTTGATTGTAGGATAGTTAAGGATTCCCAAGATATGTGCATATTGGTATGACGAGTTAAATCTATAATAGTTATTCCGTAAATTTAATTTCTTGGATAATTATGATTTATTTGTCTTTTCTTCAAATCAAAGGTTATTTATTATATAATAAGAGTTAAATGTAGTTATAATTTTAAAAATTACAAATTACCAACATAATTAAATAATTTATATATAAGTTATTTAATTAATTCAATAATACAACAAAATTCAATTCCTAATCTATTGCAAAATATATAGCTAATTCAGAGAGTTGACCATGACAATGATGTCCCCTTATTTTTAAGTATTTTAACCCTACAATAAACCATTTAATAAAGCAAATTATATGGACAAAACAGACATAAAATTTGTTTCGAAAAATCTAATAACTTCCCACTTAAATGAAAACAGTTTTGTCACTTCTATTAACTTCCGATTCAAATCAAAACAGTTTTTTTACTTCTGTAACTATAATAACACATCTTCCATTGTGGGGTTTCACTGCAGTTTGAAATTGACTTTACTGTATTTTTCTTGCTGTTCTGTTCTTCTCCTATCTTCAACACACTCGCCTCCGTCCTCTTCCGTTGGATTCATCCATTGCATTTGAAAATTTCTTGCAGTAACTACTTTTTACGCATAACATTCACTTATATCTCTTCTTCTCTTTGGTTTACTAATCTAATCTATATTTTCAGTGATTTCGATTCTTTCTTGGTTTTTTCCCTACTTTTGACGTATGCTAACAGTACTTTAGCTCCTACTTTAGCTCCACTTTATAGGATTTGAAAAATTTTATTTCATTAAAAAATATTTGTAATAATATCTTTTCAGATTTTTTTTATATTGTTACCTTTTTTTTAGATTTTAGAAATCATTAAAGACTAAGTTACGCTAGACTTTTATTTATATTAGACTAAATACTAAATTGTTTTTTTAAAAAATTAAATCATACTTAAAAACTTATTACTATTAAGCTTTTTTTTTTAAATTTGGGGGCCGAGGCCTCCACTCGCCCCCTAGGTCCGTCCCTGCACTAAATAGTTTCATCATTCTTTTAACCCTTTTTAATTTGTCCACACTATCTTAACGTAGAAAGTTAATGCTCTATTTTTTTCTCTTACCTAGGAAGACCTAATTTTCTCATCTCACATGTATTATTTATTTTTTTAAATATGTGTGCACCTATCTAAGAAAATAATTAAAGATGTTCAATATAAGATTAAAATAATAATTTTTAATTAATTAGAATTGTGTGCCTTCTTATTGAGTGTTTTGAATATGAATTTAAATTATTACTTTATTCAAAATTTAAAATGATTTCGAAAATAAGTAAGATTAATATATAAATAACTAATTTATAAATAATACAAGTAAATCTTTATCCTGTTTTTGTTACACATAATAACAACGTAATTTTTTTTATTTTTAATGAAATTTTATTTATTTAATACTTTTTTACATATATTAAATCACTTAGAATATTGTGTTTTTTTATCTCTTCTTAAATACTAATATTAAATTTATAATTTAAAAAAAATTATATAAAAATTATTTAAATTTAGTAGAAAAGCGGATTAAAACGCACGACAGTGGCTCTTGAACCACTAGTTTGCTAATAAAGCGTATTTCAAAATTCAAAAAATTTGTCATATCATCCAATAATAATTTCAAATTGATCGATAACATTTTTAAAAATCGGAGTGGCAACTCCTAAATAAAGTTTAGTGGTACATGACACACGAAACCGATTGGCTTCTAGAAGAAGACTTCATTCAAGGCTGAAGGCACATTCTTCTAGGCAGTGCAACTCTAAGTACATTACCTCACCGTTGATATCCGCTTGATTCAGACGCTATCCACTCTGAACGGGTTCTTCAACTTCAGAAAATCCCCATTTTTCGTCTGTGTTTGTTCCCTTACGAACAAATGGCCGGAGATTACGCCAAAGGTGACGCCCTTAGGGTTATCAAAGCGGCCGGCGAGCCGTCGCGGCCCATGGTAGGTTAACGATTCCGCTGCTTTTGTTGCGATTATTTGTCAATCTACTCTCCGCAATTTGTTTTATCTCTTACGCCGACCCCTCGTGTGCCCTTATTTGCAGCGTTTGCCAGTACCGAATGGGCTCCTCCCCAATAATAGCAACCATCTGTACGTTACGGTCGCCGATGGGTCCAACCGTACTTTCAAGATTGCATGCAGCCCCAGGGGGTGGAAAGAGATCACTCTCGGCAGGGGATGGCAAAGGTTCTATCATGAATACAAGCTACAACCATCTAACATTCTTCTGTTCAAGCACAAGGGCAGGGACGACTTCAGCGTTCGCATATTTCAGTCACCGGGTGTGGAAAGGACGTATGACACGTCCGGTGATGACTCCGGCGACGTCACACCCCCCAAGTGCCAAGGAAACGTACACCCGCTACTGAAGGTACCCGGCGTCGAAAGGGGTGTATCAATGTCCCTAGGAGCGCCGCTGCAGCTGAGGTGGAGCAGACATTTAACTCCGAGCACCCCTTCTTCATCATGCACATCACAAAAAGGCTCCTGGGCATCCACTTCCTGGTAATGGCTTTCCCCCTCCACGATATATACTCCTGTTTCTTTGTCGATGCTTTGGGGTCCACATTATCTGTTTTGTTCCCCCCTGTTCCCTCTCTTGAATGTTATCAGGCGGCCAACCTGGTCCGCATAAACTGTGTTTCTTTCGCTGGTTCTTACTTTGTTTGCCAATGTGCCATTCTACGTGGGCCATATGTTGTGTCGTCTGCTGTGTCTTTGTTGTTAATTGTTGGCTATCTGCTGGAGCAGTTTTTGTCTTCAAATTCCTTACGGGTATTTGCTGCCATTGTCTGTTGTTGTTAAATACTTATATTCATTAAAGAAATATGTTGGTAATGTCTGTTATTGTTAAAACCTTAAATTGCATTGTTTAGG
>NC_029780.3:1728694-1732605 GCF_000817695.3 Arachis duranensis
CATATTCATTGTTCTTAATGTCTTCTTTAGTAGTAGTGGTTTCAATCTGTTTGACTTCATGCACATCACAACAAATTGTGACACATCACCTTAACTCCTTATCATTCTCTATTTTCGTTTGCCCAGCCAAATGTGCCTCACTTTGGAGAGGACGTCAACGATGCTGTCATGGTCACTCTGAGATCGGGGGAGATCTCCGTCCGGGCCGTCTACGGAAGATACGTCGGCCAAAGAAGGCACAATTGTGGCAGCATTAGCCAAGGATGGGCGGAATTCTTGCACAAGTGCAACGTAACTGTGCCCAAGCACGGCGTGTTTGAGATCTCCAGTACCCACCCAGAGGTGGAGCTGTTGGTCCAATTTGTTGATTTTGAATGAAGCCTACTGGGTTGAATAACATACTGACTATGTTATTTTTGATTGTCCATTTCGATTTGTCAAAAACTTGATGTGCTGTGTTGTGAGTGCTGATGTGTTGCAACAGCTACACTTAACTCCTTTTGTTCATGTTCCAATGTTCTATTCGTTAACTAATTAGTTTTCACACAATCTATGTTCCTTATATTACTTTACAATTTCAATTCGCACAGCACCACTGGTTACTCTCTACAGTTATTAGCCTTTTCAACTCACACTGCACCATGCATGGTCCTTGACTATTAGTATGAAACATAGGTAAAAGAGGAATCTTTTCATTCTTATCAGTCGGAACTTGTTCTTTTGCATTACTCGAAGGTGCAACTTCGGTTATTGCTTGTGATTCTGTCACCATTTTTCCACTGGAAAATAGAACATGTGTTTTGTGATTTGTTTACTAGAACGAACACAGATGGTTGGCTCGGTTGGCTGGAATCCATGTTTCTCTTCATATATTTATTGTTTATCAATGTTCTGATTTCATTTCATCAGGACATAGCTGATATGTAATGAGAAGCAAAAATATTTCACTCAAAAAGTGTTAACACCTCTCCCTAAACGGTGTCACAGAGACACGGAAGTTACAGATTTTAGAAAACCAAGTGATTTGAAGCAAGAAATATACGTTTATGTTTGGGTTGTTGCCATTTTATCATGCTTGACAACATAATCGTTTGATTATTTAAGCTCACGCAAGTATTTTCAAAGTAACTAGCGCCATGACCTGTTTCCCAGTCTCATTTCATCAGGACACCTTAAGATGTATAATGAGACACAAAATACTTCAAACATAACATTGATCTTCTCTACAAATACTAGAGAACCATACTAAGTTGCAACAACGAAACGTGTAGGTCTGGGTAGTTGGCATTATTTTAAGTTCAGTCTACGGGGTGATGCATTCAAGGCTATTGTCGTAGATAGATTCCAGCATGTGAATCTTAGACTCCAGCCTCGCTATCTCGTCCTGAAGATGCGCGTTTTCCCTTTGTAAAGACTTAGCAAGAAGGTAGTTGAAGTCTCTGATCTGAGTTTCAGTGTCTGCCAAAAGGACCCGCAACATGCTGAACGCAGCGTCCTCCCGCGTGTCATCCTCCAGGAACGTGTACCGACCCTTTGCCCGGACGTCTGGTCCAAATGGGTTTCCAGGGATTATAACATTGAATGCATATATGGGTCCGAGATGGCGATGGAATTTTTCCTCACGGAAGAAACAAGGGCTCGGGATTTTAGCGTCGTAGCAATACATCAATAGCCAGAGCTCCATGCTGTTGCTAAGGGCGAAGTGATGCGACGCACACTCATCTGCTGGAATCAATGGTGCTCCTGGGAATGATAACAAAACACAATGAACCTAAGGTAGTGTTTGGTCTCTCATAAATCTATGGAAACGTTGTTACTAAGCTGTTAAATGGTAAATATGGATACATTTATGGAAAGGTATATCAGAGATTTACCACCAACAACAGATGCAACACGTCCGTCGGACGTTGGGACCGTTCGGGGTGGCCGCGGGGGCGATTCCGCTGTGCCTATCTCTGCCATAATTTCCAAAGTGGCCTCTTTGTCCTCCCGCAGCGTTTCCATCCTTGCTTCATAGGCGTGAATTGCGAGGACGTAACTATTGAACCCGGTGTACTCCGGTGCGGGGTGGTTGACGATCTGCCTGTTGGCTTCTTCAAAGGAGACGTATACCCCCGTGTTGTGTCCCTTCGTTACAACAAGAAATCTGAACTGCTGCATGCTCCGCTCCATTGGGGCCCGACAAGCATAGATCAGTTAGTCTTTCTGGAGTATTGTGGGTAGGATGATGTGGGGAATGATATTTTGAGCGGTTTTGCTACCGTCCCACGCAGCGCAAATAATTTATTTGTATGGTAAATGAGACTTCCTGGGGAAGCTTTGAAAATTATATTTTCGATAACAACACCCAAAAAAGCACGAAGCCAGCGTAATGTCTCTTCAAGCACGTCACGTCAAAATTTTTGTGGTTGAATTATAGGTCTGCTGTTATTCGACAAACTTGTCCTTTCCGGATCATCAAAGATTACGCAGGGATATACGTGTGTACCCACGCAGTTTGCTTGCAAAGCCATGAGCATAGGTGGCCCACGGACTCCAGCTATGGGGGAAGGGATTTGGGTTCAAGTCCCGTTAATGGAAAGACGTCAGGAACCACTTCGACATTGGTGATATAAGGATGTGACATGCGGATAGCGTACTCGTGTATCCACTGGAACACGTCTACAGTAAAACCTTTGACCAACGATTTTCCAATTACATAATGAAATCCTGGGTGAAAGCATGTTGTTGTCAAGCGAATTTTGTTGTATGAGTTGTATGTTATAGAAATTTTTTATAGCCTTTACTCTTAAGACATTGTCGAATTACATTTATTTTTAGTTACACTATTAGGAGGGTTTAGTGTAATTTTAATTGAATCAGAATTTATCTTCATTTTTATAATGTAAGCAACTTTAAAGTGTTACCACTTGAGCACGTACACTACCAGGAAAACGGGGATTAGCCACCATTTTTTAACAAGTATTAAATCGTAATAAAAATACGTAAGTGTGTCTTCTATTTACTACGGAACATAGTCACCGTCACTAAAATTTAATCTTTTGCTACAAACAATATTTGGATCCTATTAGACCTACTTACGTTAACGTGTCAATAATACCTATTCTTAGTCATAATATATAATGTTTTTATTTTATCCAATTTTGTATTCAGTTGGGAACACTTCTACGGAGAGATCAGAACGGGTAAAAGGACGATAATTCAAGTTTGACATTTGTAAAATGACGAAGAAGATTTAAAAAATTTATTTTTTGTTTTTGGTTTTATAGCTACAAATATAATTTCGATTTAATAGAATTATTTTATTATAAAAAATTAGCACACAGTAGCTACGGATTGTATTTTATTATCATGTAATAATGCCATGTCATATATAGATGCACATGACTATTGTTACATTATTAAAAATTAAACATTAATTTAATTTTACAGTGATAGTGATAATAAGTTATGGTAATATTAAATTTTTACTGATTAAATTATTAATTTAGCTATAAAATTGAAAAGAATATCATTTAAGATGATTAAGTAAAATTTGAGTTAATTGAGGTGTAATAATAGTCTTTTTTTTCTATATAATAATACACAAATAGTCAAATAAAAATTACAGTTATAGAAACACGAAAAAAGAACTATACTTATAAAAAATATAATTAATCCTTATATTTAAATATATTTTATCGAGATTAGTTTTATAAATTATGAACTATTAATTTTAATACAATCATATCATTTAATTTTATTAATAAGTAAATATTATTGTTCAGAAAAAATACTTACTAAAGTTATTTTATTGAAAACTTATATATTTGACTACCAATAAAACATAATAAATACGATATAAATAAAACAAAAGAATACCTACATGTTTTATTTTTTAAGGAGAAAAAATAAATATACAAATATAAGAA
>NC_029780.3:1732651-1743376 GCF_000817695.3 Arachis duranensis
TTATAAATATTAAATAGATATCTATAATTAAAAATAATTTTTTTCTTTCTATTTTTTTCATTCTTTTTAAATTTTCTATTTCTTTGCTTTTGTTTATCTACTTATTTATAATATATTAAAGGTGAAATTAAATATTGTTATCTTGAAAAACTAACACACAATATAGGTAAAAAATATTGCATATATATCTTAATAATAAAGTTGATATATTTTTTTCTATTTAATATTTTCTTTGTCCATCTTTAATTTACTAATGTTAACATCTTTTCATTTTGTTTACTTTTCTTAATTATTATAGGATATGAAAAAAACCATTAACAATAATGCTTATTAAAATCTAAATTAAAAGATGATTATTTTAAATAGATTCTAAAAAACCACAACAAAAAAGTTCATATGTGCTCATTTATTTTTTCATAAGAATTATCATTAATTTTAAAAATATTAAACTAAATTTTATCATAAAATAAAATAGGAGAAAAGAGTCCAACAAAAGAATATTAATTTAGGACAATTATGATTTTAAAATTTTTTATCTAATCAATTATAAGTAGCATAAGTAACTATCCTTAACTTACAAGTGTAAGCAATTTGTTAATAACACTTAACGAAAATATATTTAATATTAACTTTATATTATTTATTAAATAATTTCTTATACACCAAAAAATTAATTCATTATGGCTTTATAAAATTTGTGAGTTTATAATTCTAGTTTTTTTTTAAATTTGATTATGATTTGGTTTACTAAAGCTTTTTGAAGATGTGCTTGTACTTTTTAAAAGCACAGGCTTTTTATTTTGTGTTTGGTAAATTAAAAAGAATATGTGATTATGTTTACAACTTTTAAAAGATCAGAATACTTTTGAAAGCAACTAACATGGAGCTTTGTGAGGTATCAAATTTTTTGAGAAGAAAAACACGAATCAGTTAAAAGAAGGAGAAGAGAGAGTTGGAGAAGAAGGAGAAGAGAGAATTAGAAAGTGTGTTGAGATTTTTCAGAATGATTATTAGATGATTACAGTTGAAGTGATACTGAATTTGTAATATATAAAGTGGCTTTAATAGAGATTTCTGGAAGAGCTAATTGGCTCTTCTTCTAACAAACCCTGCTGATCTGCCTTTAACAAACTCTGCTGATCTAGCAAGTCAATTCTAATTAACTCCGATCCTTTTTGCTGCACATGCTTTTGTGTGTGTGCAATTTTCTGCTGTTATTAGCAGTTTTGTTATTGGACTCTCTTTTTTCGTCACAGCTAACATCAACTCTACTATTTAAATTTCCATTTATTTTCTCTCTTTCAACAGTGCCACTTGGATTCCATTACTCTCTTTTAACAAGTTTTTTAAAGTTGGCTTGTATTTTTCAAAATTTAAAGATCTAATATAACCTTATATATTAACTAATTTTTTAATTTAACGTTTAAATTTATGTCTTTTATAGTATTTTTATATTTTAAAAATTATTTTACCAAACGTAATTGTTGTTGTTTGTCTTTATTAAAAATAATTTTTAATTTGATTTACCAAACATAAATGTTACACTTTTTAAAAAGTAGAAGTTTTACCAAGGATTAAGTACTAAGATAGGGGCTAAAAACTTATTTTGTCTCCAGCCTTTTTTTTACTACAAAATAGTCCAAAAGGTTTAACTTAGTTTTAAAATCGCATTCGGATTAAAATACTCTTCCCCTTTCCCTTCTTCTCCAAAATCAACCAGAATTCCCTCCCCTTCCCCTCCTTTTCGAAAATCTACCAGAAACAAAGAAGAAGCAACAGCAACAATGAAACAACAACAATTAGAAGTAGAAAAACAACGACAACAACACTAGCAGCAACAATAATAAAATCAAAAGCAAAATCAATGTAATCACAAGTATAAACATAAGCAAAATCGAATGACTATCTGGTGGTACACGACAGCAAGAGGAGCTCTTCTTAATATTTAATAAGTTAAGTTTCAATATATATTTTCTAATTATCTTCTTAATATTTAATAAGTTAAGTTTTAATATATATTTAAAAAAAAAACAAAACGATAAAAAATTTAAAGTTTTTAATTTAAAAATTAAAAAAATAATTAAAATAAGTTAAATTTTTTAATATTTTTCAATTGATAAAAAACAATTTAATTATAATTGCAGATAAAAGATAACATTTATTATGAAATTAAGATGAATAAATAGATAATTTTTTATTAATACTGATATGTATGTTTAAAAAGAATAGATAATTTTTTAATTAGTGTTCTAATTCGTTAAAATGATCCCAACAGAATACATATATAGGTTATATAATTAATTATTTACCTATTCTAAAGGAAACAATAATTAATTATTTACTAGTAAATTCGTTTTTAAATTTTTTTGGTCGAAATGTTTTATTTTCAGCAAATTTTAATTATTAAATCAGTTACTAAACTTATTACACAAATTAATTTTTTTAATGTTAAATTCTGTAACAAATAGATAAATCAACCTTCATTATTATTTAAAAAAATGTTAAAAAACTATCAAAATTTATTATTTTTTATCATTATTTAGCTATTAGTTTAATTTTTTTAGTTTAATCTTTTTAATCTAAATATCCAAAAATATATTTTATCCCATTTAATAAAAATTTGAATATCTATAGAGAACAAATAACTTAATATAAAAATTAATTTTTTTAACAAAATAAAAGTTTAAAGAATGATTTGATAATTAAAATTTATTAGAAAACTAAAATAATATTACATAAAACTTTTCTTAAATATCGATCCAGTCATAAAATTATGTATTTAAAAAAAAGTTATAGGTGTTTGATATTGTAATAGTATAAAATTACATTTTAATTTTTTCTTTTTATTTTATATTATTTGTAGTTAACAGATTTATTAATTTTCTTATGTGGTATTTGGTTTTTTTTCTTTCTATTAAAGTTGTTTATTTGTTCTTTTTCTCATATGTTTTTTAGAAATTAAATGTTTTATAATATTAACTTGTTTGAGTTTTGTACTATTTTTTTTACTTTTGTATATAAATTTTTCATTTGAAAATATATCTTGGATTTTTTATATTTTTTTTCTTTTGTAGTATCTTTGATTAATATGTGTTTTTGATCTAAAAATATTAGTATTCATCTAATTAACAACTATTTATAATAATATAACAATATTTTTTTATCAAATACTAAATACATAATTTTTCTACCCAATATCTAATTTTTGGTATATGAACAACATGATTAAATATTAACATGAGACACATTAAAAAAAAACAAAAAATAGAATAAACAAAAAACTCCTAACACGACTACACTTCAGCCGAAACCATATGGTTGGGGTGGCTTTTCAAACTTGCAGGAGGAGTGGAGGGCATATTGAGAATTTCAACATAAAAAAAACTTGATAAAGAAAGAAACGGTTGTATGGTCTACAAGCATTCTAAATCTTTATGTCTATAGTATATTTTATCAACAAATCTGAACTTTACATTTTTTGTAATATTATATCTCAACGGTAGTCACAACTGGAATTTCAGACTTCCAGAAAAGTACATGGCATACCTGAAATTCTTCCTATACTTTATAGTTGTATTGGCAGGTTTAAATGTATTATCGTACCCAAACAAGAAGTATTGATTTTTATCCACTTGTGATTTTATTAAGCCGCATTGTAACGAATGCTTAAAACATTAAATGTATTCCAAATTTCTTTCAAAGGGATATGATAATTTCGGGAACGATTCCCTTACGTTACCAACAACATATCTACCAACTTCTGCCAACTCTTATTTATAATTGTATTTCATGGGAGTTTGTTTGTGGATGTGTCTAATAAAAATGTCTTTTTTATAACTATGTTTAATAGAAGTGTCTTTATAGATATATTTTATGGATGTGTCTCTTTATATATGTATTTTATAATATTAATTATTAGACACATCTACGAACACACTTCTATGAAACACAAATATAAATAAAAATTGGCAGAAGTTGGCAGATAATATGTTGGTACCCTATACTTTTCCTATCGGAAATTATTCTTCTCATAATTGATGAAAAACAATTTTATTATTCTGTTAAAAGTTTATTCATAGATATAGTGAACCCTTCTAATAGGAATTACATGAATATTATTCCATGTTATAAAGGTTTATGTAGATCAGATCGCGCTTTAGTTTCAGTTCCATTCCTTATTAAATGTATCGAACATCAAGGGAATCTCTTCGGTGAAGCCATGGTCCTAACAAGGGTTTATATGTGTGTCAACTACACGTGGGAAATCCCAACCTATGAAAGGCATGACTTTTCGTTTTCTTAACAACATAGAGGGATACAAGGAGTATAGCGTGAACAAACAATAAGGAGTATTTCCACAATCGCATTGGGGTTGGTAGCACGGAACTAGCTGGGTCTACCTGAAAGGGTCACATCAATCATTTTTCCGTTCCCACGCTTAACCCCAGGGATCTCTATAAAATCAAATCTTTGCTGAGCCAAGTTAGAAACACAGAAGCTAAAAGACGCCTAACCCCGGTACAGCTACCAATTAGGAAAGACATACATTAGTCTCAAACAGCAAATGGCTGGCATGGACGACTATGGGAATCAGCTAGAAGACTCCAACGATCCTGACCACAATGATGTGTAAGTAGCATTTTCTTTACTGTAAATTGCTTCTCCGATGTTGGTATTCAGAAGCAACCATGTTCTTCGCCCGAATCGGGATGTAAAAATATCATCTTTCTTCATTATTAACCGGGATGTGGCATTTACTAACAATCTACAGCTTCTCTTCCAGTGTTGTACCCGTGATAGATATGGCAACGGTCCAAAGCGTCTCAGCCGCAGATGGAACCTCGACGCTTAATCTAGAGCTGACGATGAACGTGGTATGGATGACGCTTTCCTCGATTGATGTCTCCCCTTAAATGTTGTTTAGAAATGCTAGGTGGTTAATTATGTTTTTGTTATATCGATTTTGGGCACAGAGCGCTAATGCTGGTCAGGGGGAAAACCTAACGGAAGAGCCGAAGCCCCAACAAGATGGACTACTTCTCTTTGCAGTGAAACTGCTCGAGGTACGTATGTAGAATAAAATTTAAAAAAAGATTTATTCACACTATCAACGAAGAGATACTCATGAAATGTGCCTGGGTTTGGAACAAAGGGAGAACCTTTCTCAATAACTATAGGGCATGCCCTGTGTTGGTGAACATGCGGTGATCCCATTTTCGTGCACAAAATTTTGTTTCAAGTGTTTGACCTATGGACAATGTTTAGCCACGTCAACTTGTCTTATCAAACCCTAGTTTGACCCATCATAGCATGACGGTTAGCTTCATAACTAGGATTGAAATGTCATATTCAAACTTTTTTGTGTTTTGTGGTTTGTTGACTGAGTCCACAGAAGATCGATGCTCGGACAGTGGCTTTGGAGGAACGCATGTCGGCACTGGAGCGACCCATGTACCAAACAGGTAAGTCCGTAACTGAGATCCAGTCAACACTGGCCAACCAAGGGGGGAGTCCAACTGCAGCAGCCACTATTTCATCCGTACCTGCCGTGATAATGGCTTCTGTTGGTAACCTCCTGGCTGAAACCAACATACCACCTCAAAGGCAAAGTCGAGCAGCAGTTAGTAACGACGTTGGATCCCTAGAAGAAACAAAGAAAAGCTTGGAAAAAGGAAAGGGTTTGGCCCCGTCGAATGTGATGTCGTCGCTAGATATAATCATCCCAAACT
Organism: Arachis duranensis; assembly: GCF_000817695.3. Classification (NCBI taxonomy): domain Eukaryota; kingdom Viridiplantae; phylum Streptophyta; class Magnoliopsida; order Fabales; family Fabaceae; genus Arachis; species Arachis duranensis. The sequence goes on from NC_029780.3 coordinate 1,738,381, forward strand.
CTCCCGGAATCGACGACGACGTCATCATAGACGAGTCACTGTCAACTCCTCGGCCTACTAAGGGCACGAACAGTTCAGGCATGCCTAAGCGAACCCTTGCGCAGTACTGGTGCTCTGGTGTGGCTAAAAGGAGTACCACCTCTGGGACCACGACGCATGACTCAGTTGACGGTGTTTGTGAAAAAGTAAGTAACATCCTTGATAGCTCCACTATCAGCCGTCGTTAATGTTTAAAATAAATTGCTAATGCATGAAACGTGTGCCTGTTCAAATTTTCAGGGACCTACCCAACATGTCTACGCTTGATTGCACAACAAAAGTGTGTGACATGTTCTCGGTGCAGGAAACATGCCGCATTCCACTGAAAATTCCGAAATTGGAAAAAATTGACTCTAACGATTTGACCGGGGAGGAACAGCTGGACAGTAGGAAGATGGCAACCCCTGCGCAGAATTGCGAGGCGAATGTTAATGGTTCGTCTTTAGGGGATGGGAGTGCATTCAAACCTTATGGAATGGCGAATGTAATGCAGTCTCCCGTGCTATTAATTCCTCTGGTAAGGATTGGAACCACTAAATGCTTGGTATATAAATTATCACGCATTTAATTTCTTAGTACCATATTTCAAGTGAAGAGCTAACATTGAATTGGTTTTGGCTCAGGGATTCCAAATGGTTTTCAGGCCAACCGTTCACATGGACCTCACAGTTGAAGAATGCAAGATGGCCGCTTACATTTATGGGAAAAATGATCAATATTTGTAGGCACAAACTCTGGTTATTCATAAATTTAGAATGTGTAGTATATTTATTTGAAGAAATTCCTGGTAATGATTGTGATTATTGTTTCATACATACCAGGAAAATTCTGTTCAAGTTCTCAACATTGGAAGTTCCAAGAGCAGGATTCCACTCCTTATCGCCGGTTTATATGCCCAATGTTGACATGAGTTGCATCTAACCGTGCCTCCCATATAAGAAAAATAAAATAGATCGGAATGCTAACACATTTGTTTTGCCTTCCTGAACAGATTATGAACATAATCCTTATGAGCGCGTCCATGAGAGCCTGCCAGTGTCTGCCTCCTCGAGTTTGGTACACACCTTCCGTGTTTGCCGACGATGTCCTTGCTATGACGCCATTCGATGTCATTAGAAGAAAATACATGAACAGATGGATGACGGTGACTAGTCGTCTAGAACATGTTGTTAACGTGCTCATACACTCCACATTTTAACGTTTTTCACTCAATTTAGAACCTATGATTGATCTTTCTTTATTGACAGGTTTTGGTCCCGGTGTGCGAGCCAACATACACATGGTATCTGATGGTCGTGGACGTTAAGCATGGAAGGGTGTACTCTCTAGATGTGACGAGAGGTCCCGAGCACACGGAGCGGAGGGAACGCAAAATGCGAACCATTGTGAGTGTAATCGAATTTGACCAAAATTTTACCTCCATGCAATATGCCACAAGTTTTACAGTTCTGAATGCGACTATCACACGTTACTTGTGACCATTCTGCTTTTCTTGGATGCAGCTACTAGTGCTTAGCCAGTTTTTCAAACTGGAATGTAACATGCTGAGCTTTTCCCATGTTAGTTCTGATCCAACCACTTGGGGACCAATTAAGTATCCCGATGGAGTGCCAAGTTACCCTGAATGGTAATAATTTTGTTTCTTAACGTGTCACCTCACAAACCCGAAAGCAAATGTGATCGAAATGTAATTGTCCGATTTTGCAGCAACGATTCATGTTTGTGGATTTTGAACTGGATTCAAACAGAGGGAAAATTCAAAGTTTCCAACCTTCCTTGGCAGGTATGTGACGCCTTATGTTAACATGTGTCTCTATTAAGGAGTAGATGAATTTTTACCTTCTCCCTTTGTTACAAGCAGATGAACCGGCTCAAATTAAGGATGAAAACAGCAACGAAGATTGTGCTTTTGGATTGTAACGAGATCAGGGCAACAGTGGTCTCGAAGGCAGACGCAGCGTGGAAGAAGCTTATTCGCTTTAAGGAGTGAAACACTTTCCACATGTGGCCAAACGATGCAACTCTGGAGCATTTTGTTAAAGATAACCCTATGATTTTAATCTTGGAAACTGTTTTTCCCAGTAGTAATCTTTTGAGTGGTGTCGTCATGTTATTAATTATCTAGTGTAGTATATCAATGTCTGCTTTTATATGTGTATGATGGCCACTTTTGTGTGTGGATGCTAGTGGTCCTGTCGACAGACTAGAGCACAATATCCACACCCCCCAAGTTACGACAACTGTCATTGAAAGGGGGTATATGGCCAAAACGAGTTTGTACCCAGGTTGTGACATTTTGCTTTGCCTTCATGGCATATATGTTTGGCTTCTTTTGCTCCATAAAATTGAAGTTAACGATAACTAATTATATTTAGTAATGAAGTTATTGCTAGTTTAAAATTAATAGCAGTACCTGCACCCACTTTCCATATGATACCTGGTGATTGAACAAGAAAATGGATAAAAGGGCCATGTTAATTAGGAAATGCTATAAGACTAATATCCAATTGTTGGTAAGGAACCTGTGCAGCATTACCATGGTATGAAGTGAAAATCACAAAAAGAGTCTGGACATACAATGAAGTTGTACTTATAACTTTTAAAGAACTTGGTTGACACCAATGAGGATTTGTTTATTGTAATAGGACCTAAAACCTGTTTGCAAAAGTTTATAAAATTTTTAAGCGTTCGTTTTTAGAACACAGAATAATTAGCAATCTTAATTATATCAACAAAATTTAGGATACAAGCAAGATTAGTTTACTTCTTAATAACGCAATCTAATTTTGTTTAGTATTAATTATTTATTACGAAACTAACAATGTAATCTAGATATTTTGTTTAATATTAATTGTTTATTACTTAATTAATAATATAAAATAAATATAAGGAATATTTTTATACGTATGCGTAATGAAAATATTCTTTAACTTCAAGATCTCTAAGATAAAGGATTTTTTTGTCATTATGAAGACAAAAATATTGTTAAATTTTTTTATAAATATGTTTGAAGGGGCTTGATTATTTCTGAATATTACATTTATCAATTTTGCAAGGCAATCAAACTAAAGCTTAGGATTATTTATGATTTACGGAAAGAAAAATATTTTAATATAGGAAAACTTACATTTAAATGAATTGTTATACTACACATGTATAATAAACACTCACGGTAGACCTTAGCAATATCAGTAGCTTCATGCATCGATTCTGACCGCAGAAGGTCAAAATCATTGGATAATTGCAGGGAAAATCCAATTTAGCAGCATAATCCCGTGGATAATGGAATTTATAATTCGAATGGACAAGGCAGCATTGGTTATTACCAATAAAAGGGAGTAAGGCCAGAGTCAAACATTCTGGCCGTTAAATAACATATAAACTAGAGTTAGCAGTTTATGATTAACAATATCCCCATATGCATACATAAGTTCTCAGAATAAAATGCAGTTTCAGCATAACATGTTCTTCGTTACACCATAGTTGGAATAACAGCTCACATATCAGTCGAGCGTCGTCAGACTTCTCCATTCGAAAAATGGTCCCAAATGTAGCCTACGGGTTGACATGGATTTTCAGGCTGCGTTTTATCTGCGACAACGACGGGTGCCTGTTGCATTGACAAGAACGTCAAACCACAGAACTGTAAACACCAGCATAACGAAATGATAACGGATGGTATTGAGGCATGAACAATGCAGTGGCTTAGTAATGAATATGCATTCGGTATTTAGCAATAACAATTTGGTAACATTCTGCTTTAAGAAAAGCACAGAAAGGTAGTTTTGACTCTAATTTTATTACGACGAGGACTGCTTCTTCCCCATCGTCGTTACCATATCATATGCCTGCAAAACTAATTACTTGTTAACATACAGCTCAATGGTAAACAAAAAAATAACACATCAAGAATCCCCTACGTGCATTAATTACTATGTTGATTTTCTATACCCACAGACTTATTTTCTGAATAATGGAGATAAAAAACATTGAGACACATAATAATGAAATAACTACTGCTGCTCCAGAATAGTATTAATTTAGTTAAAGGAATTAAATTGCATCAGTATTGAACCTATTTATAGAGTTAGTTTTATTGGTAACGTGTCATAGTAAAAAGTCCATGCAGGAATAAGTAATGTGGTAACCTTTGATCGCTTGCGTTTATTTATCCCAGCAGGTGATTTATCATTCCTTGATGATGGTTGTGCGCCTCCGTTGGGGCATCTAGTCCTCCGGTGCCCTAGCTTCCCGCATGTGCTGCACTTTCTTTTGGTTTTCGGGGCAGACTCACATGCTTGACTCATCCGACCCGTGCCTTTTGTTCTAACACGAATCGGGTCCTTCACCCCGCAATCTTGTGCTGCTGTGATATCATCCGTTGATGGTCTGAGGCCGTTCTTTATTTCAAGGAAGAGAGCATCACTCAGAAGCTTATTTAAGTAAAGCTTGAAGTCTTCATCACTCATGCAAGCAACGCGCCCTAAACGCTTACATAGCTGGGAGAAAGCACCCAATCGTGTCCTATAGGTCACACTTCGGTCAGCAGTGTGTTGCTCAACACATTGGTTATGGACCTCCATTTTGGCTGCCTTAGACCACCTGCGCAGCACTAGGCTTTCAGGGATTTCCACTAAGTCAAGCCTAACACACACGGAAAGGATATGCACACAAGGAAGACCAAACGACTCCATACGCATGCAGGTGCAAGTAAATCTGTTCGCGACAGGGTCCCTATAAACCTTCCAATTCATCTCAGGCCTTCGATACTTCTGGAGAGTGTATGCATGAGGGTTCTCAGTGTCATTAATTTCACATATTCTAACGCGAACACACTGTTTCAGGCTATCCCGGAATCTGAGAAACATTTTGCGGGTGAACATCGTCCACCCGGACTTTTCCAGCTCAACAAACTCTGTTTGTAGCACAGGTGTTCCGTACCATGAACGAAATTCTA
>NC_029780.3:1743476-1758807 GCF_000817695.3 Arachis duranensis
GCCATTTAGTGGGTTACTGATGGACTTCGGGTTCATTGTAAAGGAAAAAAAATAAAACAACTTTTAGAGGAGGTTGGGTTGTTTAGTCATTGTAATGGATTAGACTGAAAAGATAGAACAACATGCTTTTGAATGATATTTCATCAATATTAATTCAAATTCAAATAGTAATGCAATAGCATGAGTCTCAAAAAAAAATGCATAAACATTAAGAGTAATAATATCATGGGCCCAAACAGCATTCTCTATAGTAATATATTATTTTTGATAATATTAAATAATAATAATAAATCTAATATAATACAACTGAAATAAATTCTTTATAATTATCTAACAATTAAGACAGTCAAAACGATACTAACCCTAAAAAATATAATAATACAAATATGTCATATTTTATTTGTCTTTATTATTTATTATTAAGATAAAAAAATATATCATATGCTATTTATCTTTTGTACAATGTCATATTAGTTTTATTATTTATTGTTTTTAATATTAATAAAAAAATATAACATTTTTTATGATATTATTGATATGTAAACCGTATTACAGTAGATTTATTATTATTTAATATTATAAAAACCAATATACTACTAGAGAGGATGTTGTTTGGGCCCATGATATTATTACTCTTAATGTTTATGCATTTTCATTTTCTTTCAAGACCCATACTATTGCATTATTTTTTGAATTTGAATTAATGTTGATGAAATATCATTCAAAAACATGTTGTTCTATCTTTTCGGTCTAATTCATTACAATGACTAAACATTACGGCCCAACTTTCTCCAAAAGTTGTTCTATTTTTTTTTTCATTTACAATGAACCCAAAATCCATTAGTAACCCCACAAACAGCCATATGCACAAAAGTGTCCAACCCAAACATCTAATTATAATTAATCATAGCTTATAATTAACACAATCATCCATCTAATTTCAGCAGCATCCTGTCATTCTTGCACAGGAATCAATTTTTGTCTGCGCATATTACACCCAACACCACACACATCATTCTCTCCATCATGACAACTCATTTCCGCAGCTGTTAAAATTTTAGGCATTCAGCACCATAGAAGCGTCCATAAAATAATCATGATGATGTTTTTTGGAATACAAAATTTCCACAAAGACTACACTTTCATTAGTCCTACAAAAGTTTCAACTTTCCACACCTTGTAATCTCATTGCATCTTCAAAAAGCAGGAATATGATTAAAGATTTTATGCAACGAAACATTCTACCTTATTGATAGCAAAAGTCATCATGTGATGATGACCATACGTGGCATAGTGGAATTGCTATTAGGGTAGAGGTGTGGTTAGTGTCCCATTTTTCATTTATAGCATTGAAATTAATTAATAATTATATATAATTAAATTATTATATAAAATAGGTATGTGGATCTAATTTTTTTATGTAATATTTATTTAGTAATTTGTAGACATTGGTAACATGACTTTATTGAAAAAAAATATGAATAAGTCATTCTAAAGAAATATTTTTGCATAATTCTTTTTTCACAAAAGTTTTATATTGCAGGATCAACCTAAAATTTCAGGTTAGCAATAAAATAAGGAAGGAATGATGACTGTGATTTAACAAAAAAAACATATTTAAATATTATGAATAATAGGCATGATTATTGATACAATTATGTAATATATCTGGGATTGTTGCAATTTTATCGTTATATTATTTGCAAGTTATTTATAAATGTTCACGAAATGCAATTATGATTTGGCAGAAATTTGTATTTTGTCCCATCCATAAAAAAAAATCTAAATTTTATAAAAATATGTAAGTTAAAAAATATTTGAGAACATGTTATAAATATTTAAGACTTACGTGCGTGTTTTATGATTATTTATTGTATAAATTATTAAGGTTTGATTATTTTTTATTGAAATTTATTTATTCTACTATGACAGGTTTAATTATTTTTGTAGTTGATTATTTAATTGAAAAAATATATAAATCAATATGTATAAATACATACAAATGCATGATAACTAATTTAGTGATTAAATTTTAGTATACATAGAGCATTTTCCATAATCTTAATATTGATTATACATGGAGGGCATGACATTGCTATACATAGCGGTTTATGATCGGCGAAGAATATAGGAATGCTATTTTGATTTTTTTTTTAATTGTCTAAATCCACATTTATTTTAGTTTGTAAACTTTCACAATGTTTTGCAATGTCAAAAGCTAAAAAAATGAAAAATAAAAAATTGTATGCCTACCAAAAGTGTCCAAACACAGAACAGAAGTGTAATATTAATATCTAATCATGGTACGGTTTCTTCTTTTTCTTCTTTTGTCAAAACATGTTATGTTTGATTGAGTAATTTTTAGTGAGTTATCAATGTGATTTTGGTTGGTGAATTTAAATATTTTTTTAAAATAGATATTAAAATTAGTTTTGACTCAAGGTTGAAATCAATAGAAATTTCAGTGTACATCATGTGAATACATGTTACATGATGTGCATGGTGAATGGATGACAACCATGAATTACAAAGCTTAAATTATAGTCTGGAAAAGTTTTCAAGTATACTATACACGTGTTTCAAAAATTTTAAATGTACCGGTGTTTCAAGTATTTTAACCGTTGATTTTAATTAATATATATTATATATATTTTTTATAATTTAGATCAACAGTAACTAGAACACCGATATTTCAGGTATACTAGAAACTCTTCTTATATTTTTCATAATTGAGATCAAGTGATCAACGGTTAAAAATCACTAAAACACCAATATACTGATATATTTAAAAACTTTTTATATTTACAAAAATTAAATAAAATTTAATTTTATGTATCACTGTAGTCTAATTTTTTATAGTTATCCAACTATATATATTTTTAAATAATTATTTATACAATGATAAATATAAAAATATTTTTTGATATAATATTTTGTAGAATTAAATGTACGTATAAATTTAGTTTACACTACTATCACAAAAATAAAAGATCAAATAGCATCAAATAATCAAATAATTTAATTCATAAGTAATTTAATTTTATGTTTGTGGCAATTGCAAGACCATAATTTAATCTTATGTTTGCGGCAGTTGCATGACCATAAATTATTTTGATTAAATTACAATATATTTGTTCTTGAGACTGAGAAATGCTTAACAAGAAAACACTTTTTTATTTGTAAGTTATATGCTGTTTTATTGATATTTAAGTGATATAATATTATTAGTTTATTTATAAATATGATATTAACATTTTTTTCAGAAATCTGAGCATATACATAACGATTTTTTTGTATTTATTAAAAAAAAATAATGTGCAAGATATATGATCAGCATGATGATAGATGATGATTGTATTTTATATATTTTATGTATAGATTTTTTGTGTTTTTTATATATTGTAGTATTTTTTTCTCTTATTTTTCTTTCTCCTCTTTTCCATTCTGTCTCTTTTTATTCTTCTCTAAATTTTTTAATTTTTTCATAAAATTTTTAAAAATTCATAAAAAAAAGAACAAATTAAACAAGAAAACAAAGAAAAAACACAAAGTTACTATAAGTATACAAAATTTCAACAAGGTGTCTTCAATAATATAATGGTGGTTATAATTGATTAAACTATAGGAATGCAAAATTTCATTAACATTCAGAGTTACTATTCTTTGATAATTTTTTTTATCAAAATATAAAAATAATTAATATTTAAATTTTTATTATTATGCATATATCATATTAAAAGATAAAAATTATTATTATGCATATATATACCAATAAGAACTCGACGGCAATTAACTTAAAAAGTTTTTCTAATTACGGTAATGATTTTAATAAATTGTATTATTGCCTAATAGATAAACTCAACATGTCTTCTTTATTTGATCTTTAATTCTAAGTTACTTCTTGAATTTAAGCAATAATGATTTTAATATTATCTAATATCATGATAATGTAAAAATTATTCTAACAACATCTACCATCTCGATTTGTTAAATAATGACAATTTTAAAACTTATAATATATTCCATTTGAATTTTTTTTATTTCGATTAAAAATGTATTGTTACCTAAATTATATGTTTAGTGTCATTTTCGTAGTCATAGAAACTGAACAAATAAAATTTGAATGATTTTTGTGGTTATACCAATAAAACTTAATGTGTTCTAGAATACATGTGTATGTTCATCGATTATTTTAATCATTTTATTCTCTTCGCTAAATTCCCCAATTACGGTTACAATAAAGATAATAATTTTTTATGGACCCACACAGAAATTGAAAGGATGGGTTCCTCTAATTGACGTTGACTAAGTGGAGTCTTTGTCACATATATAGTCTACATGATAATACAAGATATGAATGTTAGCAATCCGTGAGATGAAAAAGAATTACTTTCTTATTAATTAAGTGTTAAATTATTCCTTTCTTATGCACACTGCACTCTTTAGTTCATCATCATCATAGACACATGTCACTTTTACTTCATCACCAAACATATATATATGTATCAATTTTATATACAATTACAACGATTAAATTGAATATTAAATTTATTATTATTTATTAACTATTATATATCTTTTTCAACGTCATCATAAGTTGTTGTAGGTAAAATAGTAAAGACAGTCGAAAAAGAATTAGGAAAGAGATGCATAAATATCTATAAATTCAATCCTCTTAATTCGTAAAAAAAATATTACGCACTAAAATTTAAACATTATTTGTCTCTCTTTTGCAGGCTCAATTAATTATATTGACTATATTAAATTATTAATATTTTTTGGAGTGCATGAAAGATTAATATAAAAAAATTTATTAATTTTTTTGAAATTAAATTATTAAAATAATATTTAAAAATTTAATTATCACAATTGGAGCATAGTAAAATGACTATGCTTGTATGGCAGCATGTAACAAGAGGACACTGTTTATGCTATTAGTCTGGAGGTGTGACTAGTATCCCTTTCTCATTTATAAATCGTTCTAAAGAAATATTACTTAAAAAAATATTTTTACATAATTCTTTTGCATAAGAGCTTTGTATAGCAAGACCAACCTAAAATTTTAAGTTAGCAATGAAATAAGAAAGACATGATGACTGTGATTCAACCAAAAAAAATTTATTTAAATATTATGAGTAATAGGCCATGATTATTGGACAAATTCTTATGTTATTTGCAAGTTATTTATAAATATTCACAAAATGCAATTATGATTTGGCAAAAATTTATATTTTGTTCAAACCATAAAAAAATAATTTAAATTTTATAAAAATATGAGTTAAAAAATATTTGAGAGCATGTTAATTATAAACCTTTAAAAAATACGTGTTTTATGATTATTTATTATATATTATTAAGAGAAAGAATATTTTTTCCAAGGAATTGTAATTATTATTATTATTGTAATTATTATTATTATTATTATTATTATTATTATTATTTTACTAGGGAATGTAATTATATTTGAAAGAGGTAGTAATATATGAAAATATTTTCAAAACTTTACACAAGATGTAGTCTTCTTCAACCCAACTTTTTTGCATTCCAACTAAAACATTAAATCAACAACTAGTCAGCCAAACAGACTTGGCCCAGCAACAAATCCATTGAATTTTAAATCGGTTTTATTCGGTTCGGTTTGATTACGAACCGAACCGCATATCACTATATATACCTGATTCTTCTCACCCAGAACACACTCACTCAGTCACTAATTCTCCTCTCAGAGTCTCATCTTCTTTTCAGTCACGGCGGCCGCTCCCCTTCTCATTCACGCCATCATCGTCTTCTCAGTCATGCAGCCTCCTCCTCCTCTCCGTCACGCAGCCGCCATCCTCCTTGTCTCCTCACGAAGCCGCCGTCCTAAGGGTTCACACTTTACCCTTTCTGAATCCCAAGATTGATAAACTATGCATGTCTTTTAATCAAGTTGTTTTTGGATCTTTTTGTTAAATTTTGTCCTTTGTTTTTCATCTGTTTTTGTTATAATTTGTTAAATTTTGTCTTATTTTTATATATTTTTCAAGGTAATTCGCTGGAGTTCACTCCGGCAAAGTCATAGAACTCAATCTCAAAAAATACTTATCTTGAAAAGCTAGCAGAAATTTTTACTGCCATTCTTTTGAACTTGGATCTTCCATGAATTCTTTTATGTTTCTTTGCATAGCTAGTAGTTCTGTGATAGTTAGGATTACATAAGCTTGTGTAATTACGATGGGGCAACCCAAAATCTGGTAGATTTTTATAATAGTGAGTAGTGGTAAAGGTAAATGTCTTCTTGTCCTGAATTTGTTAGGATTGTTTGCAAGAGTCCCTTCTTCTGGAAGGAGTCTGTTATGCTGTTGACAGTTTAATCCAGGAATGTGCGAGAAAATTCTGGACTGTTGAAAAAATCTGTATTGCTTGTTCTAGCCTCAACATAGGGAAAATTCATGCTTCAGTATACTTGTTTTTGTGTTTTTGTCAGTCAAATTGGATCACTTATTTGAGGGACTATATAGAAATCGGTTTTTATAAACAATTTTAGTTATTACTCTATCAATGGTTGTTACCATATGTCATATGCAAGTTCTTTCTTTATGTTAATATGATCATATATGGTTGCATATATTTGTTTTTATATACAATAAATTGCAAGTATGATGATTAATCCTTTTTTCTTTTTTCAATCTATATATTGATTTGGTACCAGGTACCTGCAGTATTGATTGTTTTCAACAATGAAAATGTATATGGTGGCTGATGGAAAACCCCTAAAGAGATGAATGGCTATCATGCTTTGAGTGTTGTGAGTTCTAAACTTTTTTCGTGAATATATACACAAAATTCTCCCTTACTTCTAGACATTAAGAACTCAATAATTTTATTGGAACCAATTAAAAAGTTTTTGGAAGTTTGTTTCTTAGTATCTTGTTTTGCATAACAGTTCAATCAATGACAGATTTCAATTGTGTTACTTAATTCTAGAATATTATTGCTAAGCGGCAATAATTTGAGAGATAATATGTAACGAGTATCACCAAATGTCACTCTTTTAGATTTGTCTTATTAGTTAAGGAGTTGCAACTTATGAAGTAAATCAAAATAATATGATGGCGAGCATAGTGGAAGGATAAATTAAAAGAGTGACATTTGAAGATATTCGTGGCTCGTTACTTCTCAAATTATTGCCACTCAACAATAATACTTTGGAATTAAGCAATACTTTTGAAATACTGTCATTGATTGAACTCTTATGCAAAATAAAATGCTGAAAAACAAATTTCTAGAACTTGTCAATTGATTCTAATGAAATTCTTGAGTTCAAAATGTTTAGAAGTGGTAGAGAGTTTTGTGTATATATCCACTAAAAAAGTTTGAAACTCAATGCATTCAATATCAGAGTTCGAAGTTAAAAAGGAGGGATCCATTGAAGATCAAAGTCAAAGATCAATAATTGTAAGGCTAAACTTAAATCTTCTAGGCTTGAAAAGGAGAATTTTTTTTCACAAATATTTCCGGTAAAGGATTTAAATCAACATATAAGACCATCAAAGATGATATATTTTTCAAACTTATAGGAAAAAGACTTGTAGAAAGAACCAAGTCTTGTTTTTCAAGTTGATCCACTCAAATTAAAATGGATTCATTGAGATCATCCTCATCTAAATATAAGGATTTAAGGCCTTGAAAGTATGAAAGTGTGTGAGGAGGTTGGTCTTGCATCTAATTTTTGTAGAGGTGAATAATTGATATTCCACAACTGAGATTGAAAATCTAACTTGCTAATTTATCTGACACAAAGTAATTGACAAAAAGAACAAGGATTTTAAGTGCAGTAAAATTGATATACTGAAGGGATGGATAAATGTGCTGAAGTCTCCAATGATAATTCCCAACATGCATACGAGATTCAACTTCATCCTTCAATTGTACCATATAACATATAAGGCGTCATCAGAAGGCTTAAAATATCATTCTGAAGGATATACCATTTAATTTGTAAGCAATACCAATCTAATAAGAAGCAACGGCAATTATTGCTCCAGAGTCCAGAATCCTTCCGAAATTAGAGTACACGTTTAACCAATTCATCAAGAAGATGCCAAGAATTGAAGCATTTACAAGTTGCATGCAAGTGTCTTGATTTGATTGGTGGATGCGTATTTAGTAATTAGTATAAATTGACAAATATATAAGTTCAAAATTTTCATTTTCAAGGTGTTTAATCAATTGCATACTGTTTTATTTTTTCTGTGAGATCTATGTTATGATGAAGATGAAATTGCTCTATTTCTTGACATTTCAGATTTGTTGTGAACTTGTTTCATAATAAAATATCCTATAAACTATTCAATCTTGTCACATCTAGCAATGAAACTTTAAACATTTTGTTTATATATAAAAGCGTTAATTTTCATTCTAATTTCTAACGAATTAAATTATAAAATAGAGGTGCACAAATATTTTTTTAAATTATTCAACAATTACTAAAAAATATAAAAAAGTTTTTGGACAAAGCTATATCAGAAACTCCTAATAAAAAAAATAAACATAATTTCAAACAAAGGCTTTAGTCTAATCCATATCAACTTCAAATTTTTCTTTTCCTCTTAAAAGTTGTTTGCAAATCTATCGAGAATTTGTTTCATAACAAAATACACTATAAAGTGTTCAATCTTATTATAACTAGTATTGAAACTTTAGATATTTTGTTCATAAAAGCATTACTTCCATATAATAAATAATCTATTCTGATTCTTAATAATTTAAATTATAAAATAAAAATGTACAAAGGTGTTTTGAATTATTCAACAATTATTAGAGAATATAATTTTTATTTTTACATAACTACATAAGGAATTTATAATAAAAAAAATATAATTTGGACCCAAAAGACTCTAGTCCAATCTAGATAAGCTTGAATGCTTTATCTTTGAGAGTTTGCGAATTATATTTTTTTTTTTACAAACAGAAATAAAAATAAAATATTATATTATATTGTATTGATATTAATATACTTTGCAGCTCTTTTATGAGATCTTTATACTTTGTTTTATAAACCAAACTGATATACACATAATTTTTTAAGCAACCATTTTAACTGTTAACCAAACAATATATATATTGCTCAATTTTTTTCTTGACTATTATATTGCTTTCTTTCTTGACAAATTGGTCAGTCAAGTTAATAAGATAACGTTTATTTTACGCAATTATATAATAAGTTGTCATCGATTAAGCACATACATTAATTTTTTATGAAAACAAAATTTCCACAATTTCTAAGACACGAGGTATTGTGAAGTCAACAATTATTTTATTTTTTTTCACTAACAATTAGTTATTGACCGAATTTCTACGTTTGAATTGATCATTTAGCATAAGTTTTTATTCGATAGTGATTTAGATACGAGATAAAATATACTAATACTATAGTTATCAAAGCTTACATTGTCTTAAAGTACACCATTAATTACTATATATAGTTAAGTTTGACAATAAGGTGGATTTGTTTTGCCTAAAATATTTTTTATATTTGGCTAAATGTCTCTTTAAAACTTGTGATAAATGCTGTGTAGAAAAAATTGCCTAATAATCTAGTCAGATTAGATATGTTATTTTTGTGATCCACTCCTATTGAAAAAGAAAAAAATTTTAAGATCATTTATTTCTATTAATAATTTATTGTTATACTTAGATTTTAATAAGAACAAATTAAATGGTGGAAAATTAGTTGCACTTTTAATAAGAATAGGAAAATGAAAGTGGTGTTTTTGTCACAAAGAAAAGAATAAAAAATAAAGTTGTGTTATGCCAGATTTGTTGGACTTGAGGAAACTAACAACTAGATACATTTTATTTACTAGCAACTTTGTCATTTATTTATAATATTTAGTCAGAAAACCTTTCCATCGTTTTGCAGTGTAGATCAATTAGTGGAAGAGAGATTTTCATTCTCATATTATCAGGAAAATAGATTGCTATTGCATTACCAAAGCAAATTGAGGTACATGTTTCTTCTTATATATTCTGTTCTTTTTTTGCTTCAATACTTAATTGATGATAGCTTTTCAACAGTAACATACCCCACGTTCTTACCAACTTTTTACATGGTGCCTGTGGTAAACCAAGTTTATTCATTTGATACCATCCTTTTTAGAAGAAATTTGTCACTCCAATTGCATTATAACACATGTTTTTTGTTTATAATTAAGCTTCTAAATCATTGTCTGATTATCTGCATATCTGTTAGGAACTTTTATGAGAATCGATTGTAAATTTTAAAGACTTTTATGGGAATAAGCATAAACGTCAGAGACTATTATGAGTCACGAATTTGGAGATTTAGGGTTACATATAATAGGAGGGACCAATTTGGATACAAATTGAAAATTTGCCAACTCAGTTAGCCGTTGGGAGCCCTCCAGCGTGGCAAACCGAGTTTACGTCAGCGCTCCAGTGATGACTCATCACCAGAAATATACCCAGAGACCATTTTGAATGCTTGGAGCTCTATCTGGAGGACTAATATAAGTATTTGCGTGAATCAGGATCTTAGGGATTAATATGGGTATTTGCGTGAATCTCGATAACGACTATGGGTATTTACTTCAAGAGAGGGATATAAAAGTTGAGAATAATAAACGTGGGTAACTGTGCCACGGTGGTCTCATTCCTGTCAAATTCTGTAGAGTGCTACTGCTATTTGAGTTTGTCATAAAACTTTATAAGATCATAGCTAAAATTTCGTGGCTAATGACTAGTTTTTTTTAGTAGTGCAAATCGAATTGATTATTTTAAACTTGTGTAAAATGCATGTATAAATTAAACTTAAATTTATTTTAATATGTGGAATATGATTTATATTTTAAAAAGAATAATGTTATACGATTAACAAAATTTAGAATACTACAAAAAAAAGAGTTTAAAATAGTATTAATATTTCGACGATTTTAAAGAATTGTCGTAATATCCAGATATTATGGTATTTTTTGTCGTTGTCGTAATTGACTTTATATTTAGTAGCAGTTCTGGTGATTATATGGCGATTTTGAACTGCCATTATCACACATATATAAAATGAGAAGATGTCGAAAAAAAGACGAAAAAGAAGAAAAAGTCAAAGCGAAGGATGAGGAGAAAAAATTCAAGTGAAATAGAACCAAATAAACTTAAATTAAACTAAGAAATGAACCAAAATTTCTTAAGAAATAAAAAATTTGGTCAAATACTTAACAGCAGCATCAAGTAAACCTCAGTTAATTCATAAATAAATCGAAATTAGTTTAGATTTAAACAAAAACTAACTAAACAATCACACATAAATAAGTTCATCAAATTCAAGCGAAACAAAACCAAATGAACCTAAATTAAACTAAGAAATGAACCGAAATTTCTTAAGGAATAAAAGATTTGGTCAATACTTAACAACAGCATCAAGTGAACCTCAATTAATTCACAAATGAACTGAAATTAGTTCAAATTTAAAGAAACAGTAAAAAAAACTCAATCATCAACAAAAACACATAATGTTGGTATTGTTGGTGATGACGATAATGAAAGAAAAAGAAGAAGAAGAAGAAAAATCTTGCGTGCGCGAATTTAGAAGACAAACGACAACACTGAACGTATGTGCTTGAATATCGAACTTTATTCATATAATACCATATTACAAAATTTTATTCATAAAAAATACCATGTAAACAATAATATACAACTACATAAAATAAAAATACTAAAGAAACAATACTTAAAATTATCTTATATTATATAACATAACATTTATAATTATATATTTATTACATCTAAAAGTACATAATTATTCTAACAATAATTAATAAATACTAAATTAAAAACATTACATTTTTAAATTCTACATTCAAAGTAGACATTTTCTTTCTTAGTTGTTTGCATAATATTTATTTTATTCATAGAGTTGTAAAAACTATTATGAGGTTATCTTTAAGGATAGATCTCTATAAGTGATAAATACCCTGTAAATGGAGATATTTTGTAATTATAGAGGCCAGCTTTATAAAAGATATTTTTCCATTCTTTTTTGGTTTTCTCTTTTCCATCGTGAATAATATGCATGCTTATATTCATAAGAAGTTTGAGTCGAGTAATTTCAGGCTCATCTTGTTCTTCATCTATCACAGAATCTAAAATGATTATTTTACCTTTATTTTTATTCTTACTCGAAGCATTAATAGCATCTTTGCAGTTTCTCAATATTTTTACACAATTGTCCTCACTCCAATTATGTAAGACCACCTGCAAAAAAAGAAAAGAAATGTAACATTATATATACTAATATTATTTCATTCTTTATTCATTAAATGTATATAAAAATAATAAAATTAAAATTAGTTAACATAATAAATGACTTATAATTAAAGTTGTAAAAATTAAATCAGTCGTTAAACTAATAAAATTAAGAATTTAAAGATTTAAAGGTTAATCGAAATTCAACCAGGTGAATTGAATATATAATAGTAATATATTTATGTATAAAATATATTATTTTAAATTTGTTTGTATTTTATTATTTAAATCGATTAATTGTTAAAAAAATTGTAATGGTTAGATCAATTAACCAAAATTTTTAATTCTTTAACCAATTCATTGTAAACCGAGTTTTATCATTTTCAATAAATTTAATTAAACTGACTAATTCAATCTAATTCTCAAACCCATGCTTATAACTTAGAGATCTTAATTTTAAGACTTAAAAATAGCTAAAAAAAATTTAAATTAATTAGGGCAAAAACACACTGCTAATCCATACTAATTAAATGCTTACCTTAAGTAGAATTGCATCAGCCTTAGGAATGGATTCAAACATGTCTCCACCAACAAAGCTCAAATTGTTGCATCCCTTCAAATTTTTCACAACATGTGGAAGATCAAATACTATACATTTGAGTGTTGGAAATTTCTCACTGATAATTTGAGCTGTGGTTCCAGTTCCACCACCAACATCCACAATTGTTTCCAACCCCTCAAAGACCATGTTGTGATCCTCTAGTGCCAACTTTATCATCTGAGAATCACTGGCCATAGCATCATTGTACAAGCTCAAGTTTGTAGGGTTCTTATCAAGAAACTCCCACAAAGGTTTTCCTAAGGTGATTTCGTATAGAGGGCGATTTTCGTCATAAAACCACTTGTTTAGATGATGCATGGAACTTGAAAGAGTTGGATCATTGAGAAACATCTCTACCATCGGAGATATACAAGGGTTTTCAGTGCCTTTGATCAACAGCTCTGATGCTGCTGTGAGAGCAAATGCTTCATTTTCTTCTTGGCTGCTATCATCGTCACCATGAATTGTTACCTTTGTTGTACAGATGTAAATACAATATTAACTCTGATATAGTTGCAATTATAACATTTTGTTAAGAAAACTAACATAGATAGTAGGGGTGTTATCGGTTCGGTTTGGTTCGGTTTTAGATCAAAAACCAACCGAACCGATATGTTTGGTTTCTACAGACACACAATTGTTCGGTTTGCTGCTTTTACAACAACCGAATCGAATCGAATCGAACCAACAGTTGTTTGGTTCGGTCGATTTTTTCGATTTTTAATTTCTAATGAGAAGAATATGAATCACAATAATTAGAGGTTTAAAATAGTCAATAAACTGAAATAATAAGAGTAAAACATTGAAATGGTTAGGGATTAGGGATTTTTGTTGTTAGGTTAAAGGTTAAAATGGTTAAAACATTGAAATGTATGCATATCTTTGGTTCGGTTCGATTCGATTTTTATCGAGTCAACCAAAAACCGAAACGAACCGATCGGTTTTGTCAAGAAAAAACCAAAATAAACTGATTTTTTCGGTTTTTAAATCGGTTGTTGTAATTTTCGGTTCAATTTTACGGTAATTTTCGATCCGATTCAGTAACTTACACCCCTAATAGACAGTGCCTTATATATTAAAGAGAAAATCAACAAAAATATTCTCAAATGATCAAATTACTGATAGAAGTGCCATTCGAATTTTCTAACCATGAAAATATTTTTAAAATATTGTAAAATATAATAAAAATAATTAAAGTACTACAATTTTTTTATAAACAGCATATGACTTTTATATTTGGTAAAATATTTATAAAAGGACAAATTTTGAAGTATAGGTGAGAATGGTAGATTCTTACTATATCAAAGAATCCATTATGTGCCATGTAGCGCATGAAAAGATCCGTGGTATCAACTTTAGCCGATGGAATTTTCAGAACTGAAACCAATTCTGAAAGAGTAATGGGTTTGCCATGATTGTGGATTATGTTTGGTATGCGAAAGTTAACGATCCACTTGAGACACATGGCGTCTAGGATGCCATACATGTGCCTGTAAACAAGAGCTTGAGCTTTGAAGCTCTCACTTGCCGTGCGGCCATTGTTGTTTGAAGCCATAGCTCTTGTTTTTTAAGTTAAAAACTTAAAATTTAATGAACAACTAACCAAAAACAGAGAAAGCTAAGAGAGCTTTTCCTTTCTTTCGCTTTTCACAATACTAAAACAACACACCTAGCACTCTTTATATAGGCATGGATTGCTAATATAAAAAAAAGGAAACTATTAAACTTCACCTTATTGCTATAATATTTAGGTGATTACTCTAATAAAGATTTAATGATTATCATCATGTAAAAATATATTATTTTGATTATTGGGTGATAAATTGTAGGGCTTGATTTTATTTGAAGTAAAAATATTATCTTTATTTAAAATATTACAAAATAAATAAATTACACTTTTTAAATAAGTATTATCATGAGAAAATATTTTTGACATCTTCACGGAGTAGTTGCCTTTATATAATTATATGTACTCAGACAACAGTAGTAAAAAACCGTGGCTTTATATAATAAATTCAACAATGGTGGCCAGCCATTGTCTATTCCAATATAGAATAGCGCGCCTTGGTAGCTAAGGTCACGGAAATTTAAAACCGGTGTCTTAATTAATATAAGAGAAAATTCTATTATTTTTTTTTTTGTGATATGTTAAAATGACATTTTTTTTTATTTTATAGATACATATTTTTCTTTTTTCTAACTTTTAAAAAATTTCTTCTTTAATCCATTTTAAACTTTTTGTATTAACTAATATTAACTTTATCCATTTTTTAAGAAAAAATAAATTATTTTAAAAAAAATACCCTTTAGCAAAAATTTTATTTTTTATTATTAAATTTTACTTACTAAAATACTGTTTAATAAATTATTCTTTTATTGATTAAATTATATTTTTTAAAAAATTGATAATTATATTATTTTTTTCTAAAATATCCTTCAATAATCTTTTAATTATTAAATTATAATTTTACCAAAATTTTCGTT
>NC_029780.3:1759853-1820187 GCF_000817695.3 Arachis duranensis
AAATAAAACAAAGTTTAACTATTTTTTTTGTTTATCTAACATTACTGTTAATTAATATACAATATCTTTATTTCATCATATATACACCATTCGCTGTTAGACTTTGTTTTTATATATGATAAAAAAATAGTTGTTATAATTTGCAGTAGAACAAATACATAAACATAAAAATATATAATTATATATAATTAATAACGATTTTATTCTTCTTCACATACATACCTGTCACGAATACGAACTTAATTTCATTTTCTTTTCTATTTATCTATGGTAATTGCTAATTAAGACATGGGTATTATGAAGTCATCAACAGTCACCTTCTGTCACTAACATATGCATGTTAACATTGACCACATTAATTTCCACAATTGAAGTCATTTTAACTTTAATTTGTGTTGTGGACACGACTTCGAGATAATCTACATACATACGTCAAAAATAGTTGTTATTTTATCTTTGACCTTTTGAAAATTCTTTTTTTTTTAAATAAAAAATAAAAAATCAGCCAAAGTATGTTTAGTAAATTAGTAAATACATACTTTTTATTCCGTACATTAGTTAGGCAGTATATCAGTAGATTAGTCCCCTAGAAACAACTACGATTTGGGGTTTTAAAACGAAGTCTCTAATAATATACCAAAATACAAATAAATATTATATATTTAATCTTGATGTTTTGTAGTGAATATTCATGTATATTATTCAAACATACATTAACATATTAGGGGTTTATAGCATATATAAATTATATTAATTATTTTTTATTGAAGTATATTTAAATTTATAATTGTTTCTTTGTGTACTTTTATAATTTTGCTGGGAGGAGCAAGATTGTTTTGTCTAAAAATATTATTTATTATATAATTTGTAAAAAATTATTATTTTTAATTAAAAATGTTAGAAGGCTAATATTTTTAGAATAAAATAATAAAAAATTGATTTGAATAAAGAAAAAGTGTTGGATCACCTAAAATTTTCCTTTCTAATATTTAAACCAAAACTCTTAGTTGAGATACGTAGTTATATATTAATGAACTAATATATTATTATTTTTTTTTATACCATAAAAAGACTTTGAGAATTGAGGCTACCACTATATATATAAAGTAATAAAGTATAGATAACAAAATTTATTAAGAAGATGTTGATGACAATTTTAAAGTTTATTTATGGTTTTATATGGGCTTAGGAATTGGATTTGCGTCAAGTTTTTCGACAGTATTGACTGCAGTTCTCTTTAATAGAAGATTGAGCATGCTTATTTCAAATTCTTAAGCCAGTTGTATTACATATTGATCCAAAAGTTTAACTCTATTTTTTAAAAGAAAAGTATAGGTAACAAAATGTATTTAACTTTTAATTTGCTATAATGCTTCGTTCTTTAAATATAATATCTTGTATTCAATGCGAAAGTTTAAAGTTTGACATAATTGTATTTTATTATTAACTAAAATAATAATATTTGAAAAGAATATTATTTTATTATCATCAACCGTTTTTTTCCTTTATTTTTTTTCTAAAAATAAATATTAATAGACAGATTATATTTTATTGATAAAAACGATTTGTTAAAGTATTTTTAAATAATATATATACTAAAAATTTTAAAAACAGAAAGGGTTACGCATATTTTTGGTTTTGTAAAATTAGTAATTTATAATAATACTAGTCCTTATAACTCTTTTTTTGCCTGTGTTTTGGTGGAAAATATTATTAGATATACTCATTTTTAAATTGATACATACATATGAAAGGAATTAATGATGATAATAACTGATTTTATTTATGTTTTAATTTATTTTTACCAAAACTACCCCAAAAAAATTATACAAACCAAAAATATACATAAACTGCAAATAATTTCACTTTAATTTTGTCCTCTTTTTCTATCTCTATGCACTAGTTAATGAAATCTCAAGTTCAGTGGCCGAGCTTCACTCAGACAAGGGGGGCCATGGCCCTCCCAAATTTTTTATAAAAAAATTAGTAATACTTCATCAAAAATGAAAAATAGTTCAATTGGTTTAAATGCTTTACTATAATTTAAAGTTTCAATTCCCATTTCATACATTTATTGTATAATAATTTTTAGTGAGTGGGTCTTTGTTAACTTCACAACACATCAAGTAACACGCTACTGCCTTGGTTTGCTTCTCTATTCAACAAGTAACACTCTCTTTACCTTTGAGTTCAAATATAAAAAATTAGGTATTTTTATTTATTTAATTTAATATTTATTTAATTTAATTTTTTATATGATAAAAGTATTATAATATTTAATAAGTATTGATATTATTGTATTTTGATTAGAGAAAGTTAGAAGGCCAACATTTTTAGAATAAAATGGTGAAAAATTGACTAATATTAATAAAAAAAATATATGTTGGATCACTTAAAATTTTTCTTTCTAATATTTAAACCAAAACTCTTAGTTGAAATATGTAATTATTATTAATGTACTAATATATTAGGGTTAAGTACTCTTTTCGTCTTTAAGGTTTGGGGTGAAAATCAAATTCGTCTCCGACTTTTTTTTATTATTAAAATCATCCTTAACGTTACAAAACGTTATAAAATCGTCCTTTTGTCCATAAATAAAATTTTTCGGACAATTTTAACCTTAACTATTAATAAAAATAATATTAAAAAAAAATCCCATCCCCATCCCACCCCCACTGCCCAACATCTCTTCTTTGCTCTCTTCCCTCCCACCCCCAATCCCCTTCCTCCTATCAAAGCCATTCTCAAATTGAAGAACACTCCCATCTGAAAAGGAAAAAAAATAATAACAACAACAAATTATACTTACATTTACATACTAAACCATAAGAATTGATGTCCCACACAAATCACGAAGTGGTTATTATTATCATCACTGCATAATGAACCTGAATTTGGCGTTATTAAGGCACAAGACCTTGTCCATTTGAAAAGTGAAGAAAGATGGTTAATCAATGGCCCTGATTCTAGCGGCGAAGAAAGGGATAGGACCAGGCTTCTGGTCAGGAAAAGCGGTAGCTTTTGCAGTGCGGTAAGCTTCTGACGGCATGACGCCGTAAACAACGGAGACATTAGACCATCTTCAGTAGGGAACTCATCCCAATTCCTGTTTATGGTCCACCTGTCATAAAAAGTAACTCCACATCAGCTTTTGCGTCATAAACAGTAAATAGGAACTCAAAGCATCTCTCTCTTCTCCATTAGGAGGAACTAACTTTAGTCCCTGTTGTGGTCCCACCTAATTAATTAATTAATTAAAATACTTGAAATTAATGTAATTAATTTTTTTTAATAATATAATTTAAATATTTAAATTTAAAAATAATTCACTATTAAAAGATATTAATATTAAATAAATTTATACATAACAACAATACACAATATATAATTCGGGATTACACAAATTTGTAAAATTACTTAATACAAAAAAAAACATAATTAAATTCTACAGTTGACGACAAGCATTGTGAAATTGCCATATGTGTTCAATCAAGTCCTCTTTCAATTGTCTATGCTGCTGCCTATTTCGAAGTTGGGCATTTCTTTGGAGAAATTGATGGTATGGTGCAAAATCTTCTTCTCCCAGCTGAGGTTGTGATAATCCATTTTCAACATCATCATACTCTAAGCCTTGAGCAAAATTTCCTGCATAAGTGTCTCTTTCATCCTCAACAATCATATTATGCAATATAATACAAGCTCTCATTATGTTGGCAAGCTTCTTCTTTTCCCAAAAACGAGCTGGATCACGTATAATTGCAAAGCGTGCTTGCAACACTCCGAATGCTTGTTCCACATCTTTTCTTTGCCCTTCTTGGTATTGTGCAACTAACTTGCATTTCTCCCCTTGTGGCTTTGAGATTGATTTGACAAATGTGGCCCATTCAGGATAAATACCATCTGCTAAGTAGTATCTCATTGTATAATTATTACCATTAATAGTATAATTTACTTCCAGAGCACGATCATTTAGAATGTCATCAAACACTAGAGAACGATCTAACACGTTGATATCGTTGTTTGAACCAGAAACTCCAAAGAACGCATGCCATATCCAAAGGTCTGAAGATGCTACAACCTCAAGTACAATGGTTGCAACCCCACGATAACCACTCATGTACATACCTTTCCATGCCTTTGGACAATTTTTCCATTGCTAATGCATGCAGTCAATGCTACCCAACATGCCAGGGAAGCCACGACCCTCCGCCATTTGTAGCAGGCGGTGTACGTCATTTGGATTGGATTTTCGCAAGTATTCATCCTGGAACACAGAAATGACACCTTCAACAAATTTTTCCAAGCATTCAATTGTAGTGCTCTCGCCTATGCGCACATAATCATCAACAGCATTAGCTGCTACGCCGTATGCTAACATCCGTATCGCAGCGGTACATTTCTGAAGTGGCGACAAGCCTCTTCTTCCAGTTGCATCAACCCTCTGGTGGAAATACAGATAGACGTTTGAGAGAGCGTCTACTATCCGAAGGAACACATCTCTTCTCATTCTCTTCTCATTCGAAATCTCCGTCGGAAAATGTCAGCGTTATACACTGGTTCATCTGCAAAGTAATCTTGATAAAGGCGATGATGTCCTGCTTCTCGATCTCTGTTGATCCATCTACGAGTAATTGGGATAGGGCTTTTATCGATATCTTCTTCTTCTGAATCTTCGAGTAAATACTCATCGATCCAATTATCTATCAATGTGTTATCTTGCCGTCTTCTTTTGCCATACAAAGCCTCATTAAACATATCATCAAAATTTTTAGCCATATGGAGAAATGTAATTTTTAGTTCTCTGTCGAGGTGAGAAAGAAGAGTTGAAGTGGAGTTGTGGAGTCATTGATAGTTGATATTTATAAGTGGAGAAACTAGTTTTGTAACGGCTAGTTTTGCAACGGCTACTTTTGCAACGGCTACTTTTGCAACGGCTAGTTTTCCTTAACGGCTACTTTTGCAACGGCTACTTAACGGCTAGTTTTGCAACGGTCACTTTAATGAACAACAACGACACAATAATATTGACTAATTTCAAATCTTACATCAGAAATAAATAAAACAAACTACATCACATACCAGTAATACGCAATAAATAAATAAGAACATACTACATAACACTACGAATACAAGGAACCATTAAGTAAACCACTTGGCCATTATTTTCTCACATGCAATCTCATGAAGAGCTCGTCGTTTCTCACTCATTGTAGACGTGTCAGCATTAAGTATTTGCATATCCATTTCCCTTTCTTTTGCTTTTATCTCCATTTCTTTAATATACCTATGAGTTTGTAATTTTTGTTCTTTCATTGCCGCTTGAATTTGTAACTCCTTCTCTTTGATTGCCATCATCTTTGCTCTATGTTCCTTCTCCTCTTCTCTTTCTTTTTCCCTTTCCATTAGTTCCTTTTCTCTAACATTCTTAATATCTTCCATGAGAGATAATTTTTTGACAACCGATGATTTTCTTTCGCTAAAATCTTCAGACATCTGTGCTTTTCCCTTACCTCTTCGCTTGCTCTTCTTTGATCCTTGTGGGCGAACGGGAGAGTCCACACCGGGTTCGTCAGCCAACGGTGTTTCTGGGTTTGATGAGGATGAGTATGCTCCAGTTGCACTAACCTTGGTTCTCTTTGAGCCGCCACTCTGTGTAGGTAGTTGGCTTCTCCATTTTTCCTCCAACTGAAGCATGTTCCAATGCCTCTCAAAAGTGAACTTTTGACCATAATTTGTGGAATAAAGTTTATAAGCCAACTCCTTTATATCATCAGCGTTCGAACCACTCCTTATATTTCGACTAGCTTGATCGTAGCAACCAGCAAATTGTGCAACAGCCTTGTTGATCTTATACCATCGTTTCTTACATGCAACTACCCCCCTTGTCATGTCGGTGCAAAATTCTACACAGTAGCTATGAATTCGACTCCAAAATGTTTCTCCCTTTTGATCGGTACCAACTACAGGGTCAATTGAAATATTTAACCATCTACTGATCAGCATCTCATCCTCTTTCCAATGCCAGTGTTGAACACTATCTTGCCTCCGATCTTCAATATCATCATCATTGAGGTCGATAGCATCTAATCCACGAGGGTTGGCAAAATCGGAATATTGCGAATTTGGACTAGATTGTATAGGAGTCTGAGAGGATGGGTTAGAAGAGCCACCAACACCAGATGAGTTATGTCTTGATGCACTGAATTGAGTTGGAAATGGCAAGGAAGTTGGAGTAACATTTCCGATAGAAGGGTTAAATATGGATGAAAATGGAAAATGAGGTGTTTGTGAATTTTGATTTTGCGGTTGGAATATAGGAAACTGATTATTATAAGGAGCTTGAAAATTGAAATTAGAAAGATTTTGTGGATTTGGATTTTGAAATGAATTTGGTAGTGTGAAGTTTTGATTTGGAACTTGAGAGTTTGAGGTTTGAGATTGTTGGGTATTTGGAATTTGAGGAAAGTTTTGTAAGTAATTGAAGAAAGAGTTGAGTTGGTTTGGATCCATTTTTTCGAAAAAAAATAATAGTAGTAGAACTTTGATTTTGTAAACTTGGTAGAAGATGAAGAAGAGTAGTAGAGAGTGTAAGAATAGAAGTGTATCTAAGTGGTATATATAGAGTAACAAAATATTAATTTATTAATAATAACAGTAACATAGTAACGGCTAATTTCCAACAGTTAATTTTACAACGGCTAGTTTTGCAACGGCTAATTTAATATAATAATATAAATTATTATATAAATAAAAATTTAATCATTTAATTAATTAATTATTATAATTATTAGTAAATTAAATACGATTTAATTATTTAATATAATTAATCATATTTAATTTATTAATAATTATAATAACTAATTAATTATGTAAAGTATTTTTTTTTTGAGAGAGAGCGTCTCTCTGAGCAGGGCTTTTGCTGCTCCGAACTTTGTGAAGGAACTCCTTTTTTAATTGCTCCAATGGTAGACCCTTCCTTTTTCCTGACACACAGTAAATGGGGTTCAAAATTTTTGAACCGTTGGAGTTGCTCTTAACTCCAGCCTTCTCCCAAATGGCGCTATCCTGGAGAACCCTGTTGATGCCGCCACCGCCGCCGGGCCTGGACCAAACGTCCTCCTTGAAGTTGGCCCTGCCGTCGGCGGCCTCAAGGGCGGTGCAAACGGTGTCCTGAGCTTCTCTAATCATATTCTCGAAGCGGGCCCTTACAGAAGAGGAGGAGGAAGAAGAATGGGCCTGATTGTCGGATTCTTTGAGAAAGGTGTCTGGACAGTGGGCTTCTGGCGTCTCTTTCTCGATGGAGACGGCAGCTCTGACTGGTGGTCTGCTCCAGAATTGTGGAGAGTGCAATGCAGAGGTGGGATGATAATGGGGAGAATTTTTTTATTTTTGTTTAAGGACAAAAATGTCCGAAAAATTTTATTTATGGACAAAAGGACGATTTTATAACGTTTTGTAAAGTTGAGGATGATTTTAATAACAAAAAAAGGTCAGGAACGAATTTGATTTTCACCCCAGACCTTAGGGACGAAAACAGTACTTAACCCAATATATTATTATATATTTCTTTGATAACATAAAAAGAAATTGAGAATTGAGGCTACCACTGTATATATATATGGCCATCGCCTAAATCTTGTTGTGCAACCAAATCAATATGGCCGCTTCCTCTTTCTTTCAATACCATCTTCAAATCCTTTTGCTTTGTTTATTATTATGTACAATCATGTGCACTTCCAAAGTTGTTCGTTGCGACGAAAAGGACAAGAGCACATTGCTCAAGTTCAAACATGTAGTCGCTGATTCCTCTGGTCTACTTTCTTTATGGTCCATTAAAACAAAAGATTGTTACTAATGGAAGGGAGTTCATTGTGATAACATCACTGGCAAAGTCACAGAGCTCGATCTCTATTGTTCAGACATTTACCCTACTTATTATCTTGATAAATCGCATTGCCTAACAGGTGAATTTGACATGTCTTCTTTGTTGGATCTTCAATTTCTTACTTCTTTGAATTTGGACAACAATGACTTCAACACCATCCAATATCATGGTTAATTTGAAAACTCTTCCAGCAATATATACTATCTTGATTTATCAGATAATGAAAATATTAAAGCTGATAATATACTCCATTGGATTTCTAATCTTTCCTCTCTGCAGTTTTTTGACCTCAATGGAATTAACCTTCAAATGGAAACTAATTGGCTTCAGTTAGTGACATTGCTTCCTTCACTTTCAGTGTTAAGTTTGTAGGATTGTGGACTTCAGAACATCTATCCAACCCTTCAATATGCCGATTTCACTGCACTTAAAGTTCTTGATCTTTCTGACAATGATTTTGTGTTGGCTAAGTTACCAAGTTGAATTTTCAATCTTAGTTCTAATATCTCAATTATTGACCTTTTCAATAATTTCATGCATGGCCAACTTCCTCAAACACTTCCATACTTTCAAGACCTTGAGTCCTTGTATTTGTCTTCCAATTATCTCAATGGATTCATTCCGAATTGAGTAGGTTAACTTAAAAAACTACAAGAACTTGATCTTGCTAGAAACTCATTTTCTGGTCCTTTTCTTGTAAGTTTGGGAAATTTGTCATCTTTGACTCTCTTATCTCTTGATTCAAATCCCTTGACAGGAAATGTCTCTGAAAAAAAATTTTCACTCTCTCTCAAAGCTAAAGGCTTTAGGTTTGGGATCACAATCCTTGATCTTTGACTTTGATTCTCAATGAATTCCTCCTTTTCAACTTCAATCTTTGATATTGATTTTTGCGAGTCCCAAACTTCCTTCATGGGTATATACACAAAAGTCTCTTACACTTCTGAACATTCGAAACTCAAGAATTCCATTGGAACAATTTGACAAGTTTTGGAAGTTTGTTTCTAATCAAGTTGAGTATCTTGATTTATCAAACAATTCAATCAATGGTGACATGTCGAATGTTTTGCTGAATTCCAAAGTAGTAACTTTGTCGGGCAATAATTTGAGAGGTGGTGTGCCACAAGTATCACCAAATGTCACCCTTTTGGATTTATCATACAACTCTTTGTTCGGATCCATTTCTCCTTTCTTATGTCCCAAGACAAATGGAGAAAATAATCTAAAGTATTTGGATATTTCTCAAAATCTTTTATCAGGAGAGATTTCGGACTGTTGAATGTATTGGAAATTATTACTTTATATTAATTTAGAAGATAATAATTTAATAGGCCAAATTCCTCACTCAATAAGTTCCTTGTCTAATCTAATTTCATTGAGCCTATACGACAACATGTTGTTGGGAGAAGTTCCCCTCTCATTGAAAAATTGTAAAAAACTTCGTCTCCTTAATCTTGGTGAAAATCAACTTTTTGGAGTCATATCAAGTTTGGTGGGGCAGAGTGTAGTTGGTCTCCAACTAAGATCCAACTAATTTAGTGGTAATATCTCCACTACAATATGTCAGATTCATTCTCTTATGATATTAGATCTTTCAAATAACAGATTATCAGAGTCAATACCAACTTGTTGTCGCAACATGATAGGCATGATTTCTAAGAATGAATCATTTGAGTCATTCCACATTTCCATTCATATGATCAATGTCACATTTGAGTTCGATATCAATCTTATGTTGCTTATTAAAGGCAATAAGTTAAACTATACACACTCAATGCGTGCTATTGACCTTTCAAGTAATAATCTATCTGGATTAGTATCATTAGAGTTATTTATGTTTATTGGATTGCAGTCTTTAAATCTATCTCACAATCAATTCATGGGAGTGATTTTGCAAGATATTGGCAACTTGGCACAGTTGGAATCTCTTGATCTCTCAAATAACTTATTTTCAGGACAAATTCCTCAGTCTATGTTTGGTTTGTCTTTTCTTGAAGACTTAAATCTCTCATGCAACAACTTTGAAGTAAAAATTCCATCTGGAACTCAACTTCAAGGTTTCTCAAACCTTAGCTACATGGGAAATCCAAAACTTTATGGACCTCCACTCACAAAGATTTGTCCACAAGATGAAAAATTACCAAATGAAAAACAAATAAGAGAAGATGAAGATAACTCTGAAGTTTATTCATGGTTCTGTATGGGTCTAGGAATTGGATTCACCACAAGTTTTTGGGCAATATTAGGTGCAGTTTTCTTCAATAGAAGATTGAGACATGCTTATTTCAGATTTTTAAGCCAATTCTATGATATGGTATTTCAAAAATTCAACTTTTTTTTCCTAAAGTATCATCAAAAGCACTCATGGTGGTAACTTGTAAGTAAAGTAACAAATTCCATTCATCTTTTTAAATTTAGCAGGATGCTTTTCTATATATATTTTCTTGTGTGCTTTGCACTCTACACCACATCCGGCAGATAGCAGCGGTTATGGATAAGATTAGCAGCGGTTTTTAACTGCTGCCAAACGGATAGCAGCGGTTGATAAATCCGCTGAAAGATAGTGTGCGGCTAAACCTTTAGCAGCGGTTATTAGTAACCGCTGGAACAACCGCTGTTAAATGGTATTTTGTAGCAGAATTATTTTGCAGCGGTTTCATCCGCTACTAAATTGACTAAATATGATTTAAGGGAGAGACAATCGCTGCAAAATGCCATACGTTTACTAACCCTGTTATCAATATAGCAGCGGATTTAAAACCGCTGCCAAATGTCGAATAACACTTTTTTTAAAAAAAAACCATAATTTATAATAAAATATGACAACTCTCTTATTTTTTATATGTTCATCCACCCAACTGCGTTAATTTATTAAAATAACCAACAGCCAATCCAAAAACAACATACAAAACAAAATCTAACTAAATAAATGCAAAGGTGAATCATTATAACGATAATTTGCATCCACTGAGTCCATTACTGTAAACTACAAATAAAGTCAACAAAATAAAAAACTACAAATAAATATCTCAAAAGTCATTACGAAAGACCAATAATAAAAGAGTCTTCCGATTCCAACACTGATAAGTCAAATCAAGAGTGTCCACACATCATCTTGCATGGGATGAGGTTGGTGCACTTCTCAAATAATCCAAACCCGCAGCTATTTCAGGTGGCAAATTACCTCCTTGTTGCTGGATTACGTATGTCAACAAATCTCCCATTGTCTGTATTTTTGCCTTCCCTTCAGCTGCCTCTGTCTCCATTCTCTGTCTCTTTGCCTCTGCTGCTGCTGCTGCTGCCCTGAGTTCTGCTGCCTCCGCCTTGAGTTCTGCTGCCTCTGCCTTGAGTTTCACAATCTCCATCTGATACTCCTCAATCTGTACACCGTAGTCCGACTGCTCTGGAATGTTACGAAAACACCGACTCGGACATGTACCAATACCGAGTCCACGAACTCTTCCTGGGTGCTCCTTTCCAAGCACTTGTGCAAGGGAATCATTCTGTGAAAATTCCTTGCTAGAGGGGTCTTGGCTCTCAATAAGTTCAATTGCTTCCTGCAAACATATGAGGTCCAAATTTACACTAATCTAAATTCAGTGATAGTAATTTCAAAGGAAAATTTGAAAAAGTAATGAACATAATTTACCCCAACCAAACGCGCTTCTTCATTCATATAATTTCCATTCTTTTTTTAATGACTCATGGTCCATCCCTCTCCTCTCCCAATAGGTCTTCCCTGTCGTTGCTCCTATAACCATCATCAACACACATTTTTATTAAAGACAACACTGTATTACCAGACACACGTCAATATTCTTAAACTGAAGTTAAATTATTTACTTCTTCGTGTCTCTTTCTTGCCATCGTTTTAGAACCTCCGGTGTGTGTGTATTGTTGCTTTGAACGATTAACGGCATTTTTTCTACACTTATCCTGCACACAAAACAAAACAGATATAAATTACTACACTGTTAATGATTTTATAAATCAACCTTGAGCGTACAACTTAAGAAAAAACAATAATGATTAGGTGATGAACTTTTGGGTAGTAGTTTTTCCACTATCACAATAAATTCAGCATATTTAGTAGTAGTTCATTAAAATTTAAAATCGAATACATTGAAATTTCAACTACATATTTGTTACCTTCGTGTCATCGTCCAATCGATATTGAAGAAACTTTTTCCAGTGATTTGCCTCTATTCCTGGTGGCTTACGCTTGATATTTTGCTCAAAAGTTAGTTCTTCGTCATAAACCTTATGGAACAAATGATTTCTTGAATTCCTCCAGCAGTTTCCTATTCTTTGTAAAATTCCCCGCTTTATCCACCCTCTTTTATCGTCCTCATAGTGGAAGACTCGCTACAAGTTGTTCAAATCAAAAGACAACATATAATAATTAACCACCTCAAAAAGACTTATGTATTATCAAAAGACATACTTTATGAAAACAACAATTCTCGACAACAAAATTCACAGAATTCAACGGCAAAAAACCCAACATACACTATCCTTCTCTAATTTACCAGACTAAAACAAATAAAATAGAAAATCAATTGTGTATCCACCTACTAACGGAGAGTTGCTGTACAAAAAATAAACAGCATCCCCATTGAAAGGAAACAATGAAATAATCTCTCAAGAAAAATTTAAAACCACATAAACATTACCTTAACCTGGTCATACGCATGCTCCTTGGAAGCCTTGCTCATTGTCTTCCAACTCTTTGCACAAATTGGTAATTGTTGAAAATCAGATCCCAATGTCCCCAAGAAACCACTCAACAAGCCCGCTGCCTGACCAACTTGTTGCAACTCTCTGTTATGGTGTAGAACGATCTTCTTTCTAGGATGAAGTGCTAATGCCTCCCTAACAGTCAGCTCCATAGAAGAGATCATACCATTTTCTAACAGCAATGAACAAACTTCAAATGTTAGTTTACTAAGAGAATATAATGCACGGAGAAGAATCATTACATTTACAAAGAAGCAAGCATCAGAATAATACCTATGACATCAACAACCCAATAATCAGTGTCCTTTTTTTGCGGTTTACATTGCCTTGATGTTCAACTTCATGTGCAGCAAACATGTTATCTAGATGGTCATCGAATGAATCGATCTCATCCGCCTCCGGGTTATAGTCTTCATCTTCTGAATGGTCATCCACACCTTCATGTGAATCCGGTGGATGCTTTCTATTTGTCGCAGGAGCTCGAGCGTCCCCAACGTCACTTGACGAAGCCATCCGTGTTTCATTGCGAGGTGGTCGAAAGGGTACAGCGTTAACACGGGATTGTCGAGCACCATTGCCGGAACGCGGTGGTGGAGGGGCTCTTGCACGTTGTTGTGCACTTGAAGTTTCTTCCCCCGTATCATGCGTTCCATCCGTTTGCTAAAAACAAAGTAGTTAGAACATCAATTTATTTCATTCGATTTTCCTACAAATTCTATTGAAGAAGTGTATACACTAAAAGGCAAATGAACATTCTAAAAAACTGGTGCATTAAATTACTCACTGGACTAGCGTGGGTTTGACTATTAGGGCCAGCTACAAATCCGGTTGCATCACTAACGGTGTATCGAGCTTTCCTTGGCATTTGATTATTCCTTAATACAACAAAAGGTCATTAGAGAACCAGCAATATAACGACAATGGAAAACCAAATAGTGCACAATGACTATACCAATTATATCAATCAAGTTTCAAACAACATTTAAGACATTATATAGCAATTTTGTTGCTGAATAATAATAAATAAATGAAATTAAATAATCATTACAATTCTGTTATCAACTTTCAAAGGTGCTAATAAAGTACACAAACTCCGTGGTATTCCAAGATGAAAGAAGAAGTTTGAGAAGTTGGGCCCAAGTGTGTTCGCTCCAAAATCAAATAATTAACCAAATTAATAAAACTTAGTAAAATTAAACAGGAAAATGGACCAAAATCTGGAAGAATATAACTAGAACAGGGCAAAAAGAAAAGGGACGGGGGTGCCTACAGCGGTGGTGGATGGTGGACACTGATACAGGCAGCAGGCACTGGTGTGCTGGAACTGTGTCGGACCTCCGTGGAAAGAAGAGAATCAAGGGCTCCTGCTTGTAGTGCTTGTGCTATGACTGCTTGGATTGCTCATGCTCGAACTCCGTGATAAGAAGATTAAATAATTTTTGAAGGCACACTTTGGAGAATAAAAAATGATAACAACGTGACCCAGTGCTTATCTTTGTTGTATCGAACTAAATATTGCAGTAACAACAGAAAAATATTACGAAAAAGAGCTAATGCAAAAGACGAAAATCTGTTACATATAGGAGAAATCATCATCAAACTATTCATAAATTGCAGAAAGATATAAACAATAAAATTTAATCACATAAGAGTGAAAAAGGAACAATGATGGACAAATTTATTCACCTTAAGTGACTGGGCAGAAATTATTCAAATTCAAATCACGGTTTCAGAAGCACTTCAACCCTTTGGTTAAATTTAAGAGCCTTCTTCTCAATGATTAGAAGGACATGATTATTGTGCAGAGGAATAGAAGAAGAGTTCGTGTAAACTCTATCTGAAATAAGAAGTATAAACTGGTGTGGGGTGAAAGAGGCGCATAGTAGGTTATGAAGAGGGAAGACACTGCTATAATATTGGGTAGTTTTTGAAATCCTAACAACTTCATCTCAATCAGATTCATATGCTTTTACCTAACTAGCAATTTTTAATTTCAAATTTTGCTAAAACGTTGGGTGGTTTTTTTGAAATCCTAACAACTTCATCTCAATCAGATTTTTAGGATTTTACTTAACTAGCTTATTTGATTTCAAGTTTTGCTAAAACGTTGGGTGATTTTTTGAAATCCTAACAACTTCATCTCAATCAGATTTATAGGCTTTTACTTAACTAGCTTATTTGAATTCAAATTTAAATTTGTTTGTTATCTGAGTTGACTAGCCCGTTTCTCCTACTACTTAGTTTAACCTTTTTGTTTAATTATTAATTTAGCCTTCTATTTAATTATTTGTAACTGAAAAAAAGGCTTCTGTTCAAAAAATAGACTGTAAATCCGGAGCATATAGGCAAATTCGTTTTTTCTATTACTTATCTTCAAAACAGACTTGATAATATCTTATATTTTAAATGAGTTTGGTCGACTATATAATAACAGATTTCACTTAAGTACAATTGTAAACTCATTATCTCCACTCTACTTCTTTCTAAATTTTTGGTGCCAACAACAGTCGTCTGTGGGTTTCTTCAATTTCCAACTACACGTTCATCCAGGTACCACCGTTTTCATTTTTAAACACTACTCTCCCTTCCAGTTGTTAATATCAAGGTTTCGTTGTACTTAATTTTTCAAGTAATGCAAAATCTCAGTACTAGCGTTATTTAACTAATTTTTTTCATTCTTATGACAATATTGTTTGTGTTATCCTATTAGCTCCGGTTTCGTCTTTAAGAGTAATTGCTATGCTCCAAACTAGATCTTTAAACTCTATCCCCCGTAAATCGTTAGTTTGATAAGTGCTTCTCCTAATTTTCTAAATAGGTTTCTAAAATCTCCCCTACACATTAAGAAAACTCCAAACGTATCTAAATTCATGGCATCGTGTCAGTTTTTATCGCCAAAAAGTTTTAACATGGAAAGCTTTATTGCAGTAATGCTACTCAGTGTGTAGGTCCTCATAGAGCTAATCAGTACAAACATTCATCTAAAAAGAAATATAACACAGCAACAACACAACAAAGAATCAAAAGAACATTTAAAACACAGCAACAACACAACACCTATAGGAATATTTATAAAAAAAACAACAAACAATGAAATATCTAACAATCAGCATTCTCGGGTGCTCTAAATTGATCGTGTATGATTAAATTGCCAAAGGGTAAGTTTCACAATAACAGCTTGGGTAAGCTAAGTTTTAACTCTATATTTTACAATTTTCAATAAAATATACACTTATAATGATTTATGAACAAATATTTTAACTCTGTATATTAACAAGTAAATCATTACAAGCATACAAAGTTTACATTTTCCATTGGATCTAATCCTTGGCAGTGATTTATGAACGAGAAAAATAGTAAGTGAATAAATGTTTTTTTAACAAAATCTAATCAAATCTTCACAGTGTTATTTTTTTAATAACAGAAAAAAAATTAGCATAAATTTTTTATGAAACTAACACAAATTTTTGGAACAAACAAAAAACACAGTCTTTTGAAAATAAACACAATTATGTATAACAGCAAATAAGCCACAAGGAAAATGAAAAAAAAAACTTAAACTTTATGAACAATTCCATGTGAAAAAATTAGTACGTCCAAAACTAATTAAAATCAATACTGTGCTTAAAAAAGTATAGTGAGCAATGAATTAGCTACTATTAGGATTAGGGAACATGAAAACATGCTGTAAATCACCCTTCAGCAACCAAATATTAGATTGCAAATTTATTATTCATCCTCCCACATTGTGAGCTCTATCTTTCCATTCCTATCCTATCTATTATCTATATCTATGTTAATGCCCCATCATCACATGCATAACTTCCATTATGTGAAGGACCAAAACAAAATAAAGCATCACATAACTTGTCACCTCTCACCCTCATCTTTGTCAAAAACTCTGAGTTTTGGGTGTCTGGTTTTTAATTTTTATTTATAAATTTTTGGGAAAAGATATACACGAAAAAAAACAAAAGATCTTATTTTTATTACTTCTTTACAAAATTTTAAAAGTAAAAAAAAAAACTAAAAATAGAATCATGTTGAACCAAAAATACCCTTGTGTTATTTTTACTTCAATTCCACCTGATTAGGCCACTTGCCATGTGAACAGCAAACCTAAACTAGAAACGCCAATCACATTCATGAATCTGATGCCATAATCCAAATAGCCAAACAACAATATTAATTCACCCTATATAGTACCCCATCCTCAGATCTTTTCACAATTGTCTATTCTCTCACACTATTCTAGCACCTCATCTATATCCCTCTCTGTATGTACTTGTGGACGCTGTTTTTGTAACTATCACACATTCAAAAAGCACGAGTTATATGATTCCTTTTCTCTATCCCAAATTATCTGTTACACTTTTACTTAAAAAAATGAAGACATGAAATTCCTTCTCAAATTCAAGTTAAAACAAATATATTCACATTTGATTAATCATATAAAAAACAAAATAAAAAAATTAAAAAAATTAAAAAAACAAGAACAGAAGAAACGAAGTCTGAAGAACACAAGGCCAGAACCAAAAGTGAATATTTGAAGACACTGCTAGAAAGTAACAACCCAGAACTTACCCGCGACGTGATTGAGCAGCGACGGTCAGTAAGCAGCGACGGTCAGTAAGCAGCGACGGTGAGTGAGCAGCTACGGTCAGCGACGGTGAGTGAGCATCGAAGGTGAGTGAGCAGCGACGGTGAGTGCCCGCGTGCCTGCGACGGTGACTGGCCCACGACAATGAGATACAGTGAGGAAGAGAAGAGTGGCGGCGGCTGGGGGAGCTGACAATGGTTAGTGGGGCGTTGCCTCAGGGCTAATGTTGGCGGCGGCTGTTCTCCCCTAGGTTAAGCAAACTAGGGATTTAGTTTACTATGTGAGAGTGATGAGACATATGGGTGAGAGGGTCCGGTGTGGGGTTTCTATTTTTTTTTAGAGAACCGGTTTTTTGATAAACCTAACCGGTTCAAATGGTTCACCTGATTATCTTATATTATTAGTGTATAATATACTCATTTTAAATTTATTTTTGTGATAACACTGTTTGGAAAAATTTTGCTGAATTTCATAAATTTTTTGGAAATTATTTTATATTTACTAACTATTTTGCCTCTTCTTGATATACATTCCAGACTATTTTTTTTGGTATCATTGACCTATAAACATAAGGTGCGTAATTATTTATGTGTTCACAATGCCACCTGGAGGTGAGGAGACCACAACCGGGGATCCTGTAGAAGACGATGATCTGGAGTTGCCGTACTTGTACGATGGTCGAAGTCGTGAGGCACAGGATTTTCACGATCTTCTTGCTGATGGAGCGGAGGAATTATACCCCGGCTGCTTGAAATACTCAAAGTTGTCTTTTCTGGTGAAACTTTATCACATTAAGTGTATGTGCGGGGTGAGTGACAAGGCTATGGCGATGATCTTGGACTTATTGCGGGATGCATTCGAGCAAGCCAAACTCCCATCAACTTTCTATGAAGCGAAGAAAACTATACGAAAGTTGGGGATTGAATATAAAAAGGTTGATGCATGCCCGAACGATTGCATGTTGTATCGGGGTGATGATGAAGACGCGACCAAATGCAAGCAGTGTGGGACTTCACGATGGAAGCAAAAAATACGAAAGGGTTCCGTTACGAAACTCAAAATACCAGTCAGGAAGAACGGAAAGCCTCTCCCAGCAAAAACTCTCCGTTACTTTCCACTTATACCACGACTGCAACGGTTATTCATGTGTAGCAAGACTTCAACTGACATGGTATGGCATAAAGAGTCTGACAATAATGATGGGTACTTGAGGCATCCAAGGGACGCTGAAGCATGGAAAGAATTTGATGCAAAGTATCAATGTTTTTCCAACGATCCGCGAAATGTTCGTTTAGCTTTAGCTAGTGACGGATTTAATCCTTTTGGCAATATGAGTACGAAGTATTCCATTTGGCCAGTGATCCTTATTCCGTACAATCTTCCTCCTTGGCTTTGCATGAAACAAACATCTTTTATCCTATCTATGATTATTCCTGGTCCTAAAATGCCGGGTAATGACATAGATGTATATTTGGAGCCCTTGGTGGATGAGTTGAAGCAATTGTGGGATGGTGTTAAAACTTATGATGCTAATAAAAGGACCACTTTCAATATGCGTGCGGCGCTAATGTGGACTATTAGTGATTTTCCGGGGTTGGAAAATTTATCGGGATGGAACACGTACAGTGGGTTAGCATGTCCGAACTGTAATGTGGACGCTAAGCCTCAGCGGCTAACATTCAGTCGAAAATGGTGTTACATGGGACATCGCCGCTTCTTGCCTCAGAGCCATAAGTATAGACTAGACCGTAGTCGATTTGACGGACAAGCTGAAAGCAGGAATCCACCGAAGAAGTATTCTGGAATAGATATCTTACAACAGCAGTGTAACATGCAAGTAACGTTTGGGAAGAACTCAACTCTGACAGCCAAAAGAAGACGCATTAGTGAAGATGCAGATCAAGATGACTCGTACTAGAAAAAGAGGAGTGTGTTCTTTGAACTCCCGTACTGGAAGGATCACATGTTGCGTCATAACCTTGACGTGATGCATATAGAGAAAAACATTTGTGACAATGTGGTCTTCACTATTTTAAACGATAGCGTCAAATCAAAAGATAATCTTAAAGCTCGCAAAGATTTACAAAGCATGGGTATAAGGCCTGAACTGTGGCCGGACGAAGGTGGTAAATATCCTTCAGCAATCTTCACAATGTCAAATCCACAGAAGGATGTATTTCTGAAGACTCTACAGAACGTGATCTTTCCAGATGGTTACTCGAGCAATATTGCTCGTTGTGTTGACATCCGGCAGCGCAAGTTGTATGGGTTGAAGAGTCATGACTGCCACATTCTAATAGAACAATTACTTCCAATTTTGGTGAAGAATGCATTGCCAAGTCCAGTATCGAATGTGATTGCGAATCTGTCCTCATTTTTCCGAGAACTCTGTGGAAAAGCTATAAATCCTATGCAGCTTGGTGCCCTTCAGAATCATGTTGTGCAAACTCTGTGTCAGATGGAAATGATATTTCCTCCATCCTTCTTCACTGTCATGGTTCACCTTACGGTGCACCTTGTTGATGAACTAAAACTTGGTGGCCCGGTACAGTATCGGTGGATGTATCCAATAGAAAGGTTAGCGTGCTAATCAACTCATTTAAGAATCTTTTTTCCAATTTTCTTACGTATCTACTAAACGTTATGTCGTATTCATGTAAAAGGTACTTGGGACGATTGAAGCAATACGTGCGTAACAGGGCACAAACTGAAGGCTCAATTGCGGAGGGCTATTTATCCGAGGAGATTTTGACATTCTGCTCCAGATATTTGGATAATACTGAGACTAGAATCAACCGTCCAGCGCGAGT
The DNA here is from genome assembly GCF_000817695.3 of Arachis duranensis. Taxonomy (NCBI): domain Eukaryota; kingdom Viridiplantae; phylum Streptophyta; class Magnoliopsida; order Fabales; family Fabaceae; genus Arachis; species Arachis duranensis. Next base: position 1,779,886 of record NC_029780.3, read on the forward strand.
TGACGATCGACCTGTTGAGATAACAAACAATGCAGGATGTACTATGTTCCCTGAAATTGGAAAAGCTTCGGGGGCTGTATCACATTTTGCACTAACCCCAATGGAAATAGATCAGGCACATCGTCATGTGCTAGTCAACTGCGAGGCCGTCGCTCCATTTATTGAGTAAGTATGCACATGTAATCATTAAGCACGATTATAACCAATTTCAAACACTCGGTCGTTGGACTAATTTCTTGTTATGTCATAAAGTAAATTTAGGTCAGAAACCAAGCGAAAGTTACGGGATCAAACGAGGTCGCACTCTAAGATAGACCGTGTTGTGCATACAGAATTTTCTCGGCGGTTCAAGCGTGAGGTTCGTAGAAATTTAACCTGACCAACTTATTCGTTTTCTAGAATTATAAATTGTAAATTCAAATTTTTTATGGTGCAAGGTTCCAATGGACAGTACTGTACATTCGAAAGAAATGAAAATGCTGGCATGTGGTCCCATGCTTCAGGCAAGACGGTTTGGGGCATACAACGTCAATGGATACAAGTTTAGAACTATCACAAAGGAAGACGGGCTGAAAACACAAAATAGTGGAGTTTATGTCTCATCAAATACAAGAAGTTATGCTAGCATGCGTGACAACAGAGTGGCTGTTGGTATTGTTCCATATTATGGAAAAATTGTGGACATAATCGAACTAAACTACAGCTGTCATTTCACAGTGGTTTTGTTCAAATGTATTTGGGCTGATACAACTACGAGCAGAGGAATCAAAGAAGACCATCTGGGCCTTACCAGCGTTAGTTTCGCTCGTCCAATTCACACCGGTGATCGAGAAGAGGATGAACCGTACATATTGGCATCAGAAGCTCAGCTCGTGTACTATGTACATGATGAAGTAGAACAAGAATGGAGTGTATTGGTTCATGTAAAACCATGAGACTTGTATGACATGGGAGGAGAAAATGAGGATGTTGAAGCGACTTTTTCTCCTCAGCGCGGGTTGAACATGTCAGCAGCAGGTGACATCAGTGATTTACAGTTGAGAATGATGATATAGAAGACCCAGTAGCAGATGTTTCTGATAACATAGATTATGTGCCATAGTGAAAATATGACAAAACATGTGCAGCATTTTTAGAGTATCTGTGTGTTTTTGATAAGATTAACAGTGTTTATGATGTACGCAATTTGCTGGTTACAATACTATATGTGTTTTTTTATTTGAATGAAGTTTTCATTACAAGTTGATTTTCATGAATGCCACCTGTGTCTCATTTTTTCCAATGATTTTTGCTTTCAAAATTTAGTTGTCAAGACTTTGTTGTTCTCATCATCATTGTTTTTGTTCTTAATCTCCAATAAAGAAAATTATGACATCGAGTAAATTATCTTGAATTACAATGTTATTATCATTGACAAATATAGTTAATATTAAATGGTGTTGTAACAGGAGAAATGAAAACGGAAGATTTCTCATCATGCTGTGCAAGCACAACATTTGCTAACAAAATGGCATTGGCCTCTCCATTCTCTTCATTGGAACATGCAATTACGGTTGCCAGAGACATATGGTCACGTAAGTTGAATGTTAGGTCTTGGGTGGAGGCTTTATCGGGTCGATCTTGTTCTAATGAATATTTGGAAATGGCGAATGAAGCTACTGTGCAGGTATGTTCATTAGCTGTAATATTAAACACTTGAGTTAAACATTATTTGAAAAATAAAACTTTTAACTTGCTATATGCTTATGACATTTATCCAGTGATAGTTGTTTCGTTCATGCCAAAATTTGTAGGAACTTCATGAATGGGGATCAAGGTACGAGGAGAAATTTGGATATGTTTTTGTGACATTTGTAGCTGGTAGGACATCTGAAGACATACTTGCTGAATTAAAGGTATTTCAATAAATTTCTAGCACAGAAAGTGAATTACAGAGACACAATGTGCTTTACAAAATAGACCATCTACTATACATTTTATTATGGTGCAGATGCGCTTTAATAACTCGCATGGTGTTGAGTTGGAGATTGCTTCAAAAGAGGAATTGAAGTATATAGAATGTGCTATTAGAGAGCTTCTTTCCAAGAAATCTGTCCAAACTACTGACGAAGGAGAGGGTAATAATTAATTTTGTATTTGTTAATTTTGAAAGTCCTCTTTCCATAATTCCAAAAAATTTTTTCCTTAATAACTAGAATGACTAGGAAGTATTCATTATCTTTTAAGTAGATTAATATGTTGTTGGTTGCATGTTCATATATTCAGTGTCACCTGAATATTCAGGCGAAGTAGTTGCTGACACTCTAGATGGAGCAGATACTGATTCAGAAGATGATTTAGATGCTATCTCCTCCGGTGGAAATGACATCTCCAGGGATGTTGAGCTTAATAGGGTTCCAGAAGAAGACAATGAAACTTTAAACATCCAACACAGAGAAGATGTCGTACATGCTGGAAAAAGGGGTTTCGATCTCAACAAGCTGCCATGGTTTGGAGATGAGTTATCGGATCCGGTATCACGTTCGTGCAGCGCTTTTTTGACAGAGTATTTTTGGCCAGGTCAATACGATGTTGATGGAAAAATTTGACTCAAAACTTGTTTGTCTACTTTAGTAACTCTGGTTTTTATGCTCTATTGAACTTTGTTTTGAGTTAGTGAATTCAGATGTTTATTTGATTTTTATGGTACCAGTTATGGTTAAATACAAACTCAGAATGGCTGATACTACAAGAGCCAACATGACTCGTAAATTCGGTTTTAGTTATCCATGTATAGCTTTGTTTTTAAGTAATGAATTTTTTTTATTTAACACAAAATCGAAAATTTATTTAATGCATTAATTAAGTTGCAGTATTTGAACCTTATTTTTCTATTAAAAAAATATCGAGGATTAGAACAATTATAAGAAGGCAATAATGTTTATACAAAAAAAAATTCAACTTAAAAAAATCTTGCAGCGGTTCGGAAAAACCGCTGCAAAACGAAGATCAACGTTTTCAAAGACTGGACATTTAGCAGAGGTTACAGAAAAACCGCTGCAAAATGACATTATTTAGCAGCGTCCCCTCAAACCGTTATAAAATCCGCTACAAAACGGTACATTTCGCAGCGGTTACCGAAAAAACGCTGCAAAATATGATCATTTGGTAGCGTCTCAAAAAATCGCTACAAGAACTGCTGGCATATTGTATTTAGCAGCGGTTTAATAAAACCGCTACTAAATAACCGCTGCTATCTGCCGGTTTTCTTGTAGTGGCATGACAAAAGTTTGACATATTTTTATTTTATTGACAAATAATGATCATCAATCTTATTTTTCTGTCATCATATTATTTTTCCTAAAAATAAATATGAATACACTAAGATCATATTTCATTATTATAAAGGATTTGTTAAAGTATTTTTTAAATATACATGCTAAAAAATTTTAAAAACCGAAAGGATAAGACTTGTTTTTGCTGTTGTAAAATTAGTAATTTATAGTGTTGGTCTCTATAATTCTTTTTTGTTTGTGTTTTTAGTCGTAAGTATTATTAGGGGCCGTTTTTCAAATTGATATATACAAGAGTTATGATGATTTTGACTAAAACTACACCAAGATTTTATACAAACCAAAACCATAAACTGCAGATTTTACTTTGATTTTGTCTCTTTTCCGTCTGTATACAATAGTTAATGAAATCCCAAAAAGTCTGTACTAAGCTTTAACGTTTAGTTGATACTTTTCAAATAAAAGTTCAAAGAATTCTAACTTACTTTTGTCTCAATATATATTTACATCATGATTGGACTTATTATTTCAACAAGATTTTAGAATGTGTATTATTATTTAGACAAATAATAAGTTAATAGTTATAGTGACATGTATTCATTAGGATTTCATTTTAAAATTATTTTAATTTGTCAATTTCAAAACTATTTTTATTTGGAAAAGTATTAGTAACCAAGTGATTATCTGTCAATTTTTAACTACAATAATTAATTATTTTCTTTTTAAAATTCAAATTTGAATATTCAACCGTATTAAACACATTCCAATTCAAATAATAAAGATTAGGTATATTGTTTTATTTTTATTTTTATAATCTCTTGGATGTATATTGTAATAAAATTATCTTGTTGAAATCGTAAAGTATATTTGAAGTTGCTTTTATTGTTTAACAATATATTGTCATAATTAGTAATAATTCATACATGTTGCTATTATGTCCATCTTACTTGTTATCTATGTATGTCATGATGTAATTTCTCTATTTCTTGAACTTGTTTTGTAATAAAATGCCCCATAAACTATTCAATCTTATTACATTTAATAGTGAAATTTTAAACGTTTTGTTTATAAAAGCGTTAATTTTATAACTAAATAATTTATTCTAATTTCTAAAAAGTTAAATTATAAAATAAAAATAAACAAATAATATTTTTTAAATTATTCAATAATTGCTAAAAAATATAAAGAAGTTTTTGGACAAAGTTATATAAGAAACTCACAATAAAAAAAAATAAACATAATTTAAAAAAAAAATGCTTTAGTCTAATCCATATCAGCTTGAAGGATTTTTTTTTTTTATTCCTTCGGAGTTGTTTGCGAATTAAAGTTTTAAGGGAAAAAAAAGTAGAAATAAAATATTATTTTATAATTCAATATACTTTTCAATATTTTTATGGAATCTTTACAACTTTACATATATATTCTTTTTTTTTTCGTAAACAAAATTGATGTATGTATATATTAGGTAAGATTTTTAATTATTTATTATCCTTTAAAATGTGGGATATCTCTCTATTTTAAACGCGTCTTGACGAGTAAATATATTGAGTTTTATCATTATCTATCTGATCTACTATTAGAAATAAAATTTCGAGACTTTGTACTAAAATAGACAATCAAATAAATAAAAGAACGTTTATTCACGTAATAATAAGCTAAACTAAGTGATCGATAAGCACATATTATAATAATACACTGATAACAATTTTCATAATTTCTAAAACATGGGGTATTGTAAAGTCAACAATCACCTTATTTTCTTTGACTAATAATTAGTAGGTGACCTTATTTTTTTGTAAAGTCAACAATCACCTTATTAGGGACTTTGAAATAATTAACATATGCAACGTCAAAAATTGTTCTATATTCATAAGATCAGTGCCAAATTGAGTTACGATCTTTATTTTGTGCTTTTTTTATATTATATCTTTTATTTTTTTATATAAAAATAATTTTGATAAAAATATAATAAATATGTAATATTTTCGAAGAAGGAAGCCAGGAAGGTGTATGTAGTCTTTAATATGAAAAATATAAATATTTTTTTACTCCTAAATTATTGTAGCTATCAATTTTTTATGAATGGAAATCTTTTTTAGTTTTATGATGAACTATAATATGAGAAAATGAGGTTGTTTTTTTTTTTCGGTCAGGATCCAGGCTAACAGAAGCCCAGACCACAGAAAATTAGATCTCCCAACCCTATGACCCGACTCGGCACTGGATGCATTCTCCTTCACCGAATCTGCAACCGCTACTCCTTTACCGGTGCCTTATCCTGTTCCTGAAGACTATCTTTTCACCGTTCTTCCCGCCATCCCCTGTATCGGAGCTTTCGTCAAGGTTTTTACCAGCAGTATTGCTGCTCTGTCCTGCGCTCCCCCTCGATCTCGCGTTGCTTGAAATGTCCAGCCAGAAACGTCGAAGACAATAAAAAGAAAATAAACATAATTTCAAACAAAAACGCTTTAGTCTAATCCATATCAGCTTGAAGGGTTTTTTTCTTTTTATTCCTTCGGAGGTGTTTGCGAATTAGAGTTTAAAAAAAAAAAAGTAGAAATAAAATATTGTTTTGTAATCCAATATACTTTTCAACATTTTTATAGAATCTTTACAACTTTACATATATACTCCTTTTCTTCATAAACAAAATTGATGTACGCATATATTAGGTATGATTTTTAATTATTTATTATCCTTTAAAGTGTGGGATATCTCTCTATTTTAAACGCGTTTTGATGAGTAAATATATATTTTGTCATTATCGATCCCTGCTATTAGGAATAAAATTCCAAGACTTTGTACCAAAACAGACAATCAAGTAAATAAAAAAACGTTTATTTCACATAATAATAAGCTAAGCTAAATAGGGGTGGAATTTAGTTAAGACAAGGGGGCCATGATCCCCCAAACTTTGGTAAAAAAATTAGTAATACTTTTTCAAAAAATAAAAAAATTAGTTCAATTGGCTCAAATATTTTGTTATGACTTAAGATGCCAAAGTTCAGTCTTCATCTCTTACTTTTATTATACAGTAGTTTTTAGTTTTAAATATTCAAAACATGTTAGATTTGGACTGAGTGTATTCGCATTTCGCAACTCTATATTGATATTAATGTATTCGTATAAATTAATAAAAAAAATTCAATAAATATTATAAATTTTAATATTTGTCATTCTAACTTTTTTTTACGTATTTTACAGGATATATATTCAAATTTTCATAAAAAATAATTATGAAAAATTAAAGAATTAATGTATTTTTTAAGAGGAAGGCTAATATTTAAGAAGGAGAACATATAACTTTGACAATATCAACACTGTAGATAGTTCTTCTACTTTAATGAATCATAAAAAAGTGAGATACAACCTCCAAAAATTCAAAGAGTTACATTTGATGAGTTTGACCTTAATTCTTTGGAACGAGATCCTAGAAAATGGCTTTAAATTTGACAATATCACCCAAATTAAAGAGATGAAGTTAGACGAACTTATTTTAAATGGGATCTATATCAAAAATATTTTGACAATTATTTTTTATTTGACCCCCAAACATTTTATTTCAAGCTCCGCCACTGGATAACCACATATTACAATAATACACTGATGACAATTTCCATAATTTCTAAAACATGCGTATTGTAAAGTCAACAATCACCTTATTTTCTTTGACTAATAATTAGTTGGTGACCATATTTCCACGTTTGAAACTTTGAATTGATCATTAGGGACTTTGAAATAATTAACATATGCAACGTCAAAAATTGTTCTATATTCATAAGATCCCTGCCAAATTGAGTTACATATTTATTTTGTGCTTTTTTTTATATTATATCTTTTATTTTTTAATATAAAAATAATTTTGATAAAAATATAATAAATATGTAATATTTTCGAAGAAGGAAGCCAGGAAGGTGTATGTAGTCTTTAATATGAAAAATATAAATATTTTTTGACTCCTAAATTATTGTAGCTATCAATTTTTTATGAATGGAAATATTTTTTAGTTTTATGATGAACTATAATATTGAGAAAATGAGGTTGCTTTTTTTTCGGTCAGGGTCTAGGCTAACAGAAGCCCAGACCACAAAAAATTAGATCCCCCAACCCTATGACCCGACCTGGCACTGGATGCATTCTCCTTCACCGAATCTGCAGCCGCTGCTCCTTTACCGGTGCTTTATCCCGTTCCTGAAGACTATCTTCTCACCATTCTTCCCGCCATCCCCTGTATCGGAGCTTTCGCCAGGGTTTTCACCAGCAGCACTGCTGCTCTGTCCTGCGCTCCCCCTCGATCTCGCGTTGCTTGAAATGCCCAGCCAGAAACGTCGAAGACAGGACGACGCGCGCCTTCACTTCAGACTTCGGTAGATGTCGTCCTTTCCGGGTAAGTTGCCGCCGCCCAAGTCAGAGTTGGTTTCCTACTTGTGTTGTCCTGATGGCTGGTGCGTTGTAGCTCCGTTGTGGCCGTCACTCTTCTTCCGCTCTACTTAGCGACACAAGGGGAGGCGTAGCAGGATCTCCATCCTATCCGGCCGTTTAAAGCACCTCCATCCAGCAGTAAGAATCGTATCTTCAATTATGGCGCCTTCATCGCACCAAGATAGCAAGCCGAAAATTCCGCGGCTTATTTCTTTTCTTTTCTTTTCTGGAGAATCCCACGGTTCTAATCCATCTTCTATCGCAAGTCTGATTCTTGCTACTTACAAGGATGCCATGATGCAAGATTGGTTCAGAGTCTTTGGGTATCTTGGGCTAACACTTCAGGTGTCATCTTACTGCCCTCTCACTATCCACAAAACTTGAAAATTGTGTTGAAAATGTTGCTGCTCGGGCATGGTCTGTTTGAAAATACTCTGTGTTTCTCTTCTTGCAATCCCTTTAATTTCCACTGGTTGGTCCCAGGTCCAATTTCGATTTAGTCTACCATTTATCGCAAGACTTGCCACTTCGTGTGCTAGTTGATTGCTCTCCCTAAGTGTCCACGTAAAACCGCTATTTGATGTAACCTCCACCAGGACATAGATATCCCTTAGAATCGGATCAATCTCATCGATAGTTTCTTTCGCTTTCACTGGTTGGATGAGAGGTAAACTATCCGATTCAAATAGGATATTTTTCAATTGTAAGTTTTTTGCTAGAATAAGAGCACTCCTTAATGCCATTGATTCCACTGATAAACTTGATATTGCTTTGACTATTTTAGCTGATCATGCTACCACTTTTCCTTCATTATCTCTGATTACAACAGCTATTGCACCCTCTCCGGATTCCTTCCCGAAAGCTCCATCAACATTCGCTTTGAGCCTGTCTCCTATTGGCGGCCTCCAAGTAACCCTTCTTCTATACAGATTTCTATTTTCAATACTATTTCTTTTGTCTGTGATTGGCTGCTTCTATTCATCTATTTTATTTGCCTCTAAAAATTCCGTTTCCGAATTTCTTGCCCTTGTGATCGTTGTCATTGGTTCTGTGTTGCTATTCCAAAAAATTGCATAGTTTCTAGATTTCCATATTTTCCAGCTTAGGTATCCCAATTTTCTTATCATAGTTTCTTTCGATTCTTTGCCTTCCCTGTTGATTTGCCTCATGTTTTCTAATAGCCATACTCCATATGAAGTAACATTTTCTGGTGTTGGGATGCATTGACTTTGAGCTCTAAACCACATAGCTCTCGTCCAGGGACATAGTAATAGTGCATGCTCCGTTGTTTCTACTTCAGTTCTACATATTTGACATATAGGACTTCTTATGATTCTCTTCTTGTATATGTTATAATTTACTGGAATTATATCACGTGTAGCCCTCCAAGCAAACATTTTGATTTTTTTTTGGGACTCGCATTCCCCAGATTCCGCTCCAAAGTTCCTTCAAATATGTACTTGATGACGCTAAACATGTTTCATGTTCTCTTTTCTCCATCTTAGTCGCATAATAGCCTGTCTTCACTGTGTATGTTTCGTCATATCTGTAAGGCCATATTATCCGATCTTCTTTATTAATAAAGCTTATAGGTGTTTTCATAATCATATCTCCTATGTTCTGTGGAAAAACTTGTCTGATTTTGTTTTGATTCCATCCTCCACCTTTGTAAAATCCGGTCTAATCGTAATTAATTAAATAATAAATTAAATAGGAGCAAATATGGTTAGAAGATTTGGCAACGAGAATATGATCATTTAAATATGATATTTAGATTCAGTGAATTTTTCTGAGACGGAAAACATAGTTTTCTGCGTAAAAACGCGCACTGAAATTTTAACCGGAAGTACCAGCTGAGATCTGTCTGGTACTGCAGCTGAGAAAATTGATTATAGGTAAATAAGGTTAAGAAATGGGGAATTATAATTAGGAAAGGTAGAAATATTTAAAGTGTGATTTAGAGCGCTAATCTTAAAAGTTTTGGCCCAAAATTAGACCAACGGACAAAAATATGTGAATCGGGTCTAAGTGGGCCCAAGACCCGACATATATAAACATTAGTTATGAGCATTTCAGCTCATTTGCCCTAAAGAATGGGGTTTTGGGCGCAGCTATTGAGAAGAGAGAAGAGAGGAGAAAACCAAATCCAAGCTCCAACTTCAAATCACCATAACTTTCTCTCTGAAACTCCAATTGACGAGACGTTTGAGGCCACGCGTCGCTCTTTTCATCCTCTACAATTATATCTAAGTTTTGTGGTAAGTATCCCATTCATCTCTGTCCAGTTTTCGAGTTTCCCCACTGCTATGCATTTTTAGGGTGGTTAGTGTTAAAATCTTGTAATTTTGGTTGTTTAGGGATACTCTAACATGGATTCTAAGTGGGTTCTGTCCCTATGTCATATGGGCTGAGGTAAGATGTGCTCAAACCCTTGTGATTTATCAATTTCATGAACCCTAGGTTAATGTATATATGTGAAATTGGTTATGTTAGTGTATTTGGTGATGTTGGTGCACAATTGGGAGATTGGTGTTGCTTGAGGAGCTTTGGTGAGGCTTGGAGCTAAAGTTGGTAGAGAATTCCAATTAAGAAGCTCAATTGGTTTGGCTACAAGAGGTACGGTTTAAGTTTTATTTAAGTACCGTGTGATGTGATGAGAATTCCTAGACTAGATGCCTCTAAGATTAAGTTTGGATTGTGTAAATGGTTGGTGCTAATATGCATAGTTGATATGTAATGTGAATTAATGATTGAGTTGATAATTTGTGGCCTTGTATGTTTGGTGTGTTGAGAATTTGATAAATTGGATAATGAGTATTGATTTGTGGAATATGCATTTAAATTGTGAATTTGGACCGGAGGCCGTGACTTTTGGACCGGAGGCCGGAAAGAGGTAAAGAAGATAAGTTGATGTGTGTATTGTGTGATGATATAAGTGATTGGATGGATTTTAGATATTGAATGTGTGAACAATTGGTTTGGTTATTGAGTAATAAGGTTTGAGAAATTGAAATGTGGAATTTGATGGTTGTGGGTAAAATTGTGTAGATGAGGTAGATTTGGTTTTGGTTGAGGTAAATTATGTAGTCATATGTGTGATTATGAATATTGATGTTTTGATGGTATGAAGCATGAGAGATATGCATGCTTGATATATGTTTGATGATTGGTTGAGGTTGAGTAGTGGATGAAACCGTGTTGATGGTGAGAATGATATCGATTGTATATGTTGATGGTTGATTGAAAATGATATTGTTGGAAATTGGGATGAGGAGATATATATAATATGTGATATTGTATTTGAAATTGAGGTAATTGATTGAGATTGGTTAAAATGGTGGATTGGTGGCTTGTGTTTTGATAAAAGGGATAATGTATGAGTTGAGGAGGCTTGAGGTTGATTTTGGTATGTTTTGGTTGATTTTGAAAAGGGTTGGAATTGGTTTGTTTTAAAAATGGCACTTTGTGGTTTTATATGAAAATGTGGTTTTTGGGCATACTTTGACGGAGCATAACTTGGGCTCCGGATCCCCGATTTGTGCCAAATTTGTTTAGAAATGAACTTGGATCCGTAATGTTTATGTCGTTCGAAGAACGGGCAAAAAATGATTTAAAAACAGAGAAGTTATGCCTGTCAGAAAATTGGGGTTTGAAACTGGGAATTCGACAGCTTTTAACTTAGAAAAAAATTTTGGCAGAACGCGTACCCACGCGTAGGCGTGACCGACGCACACGCGTTGTTTTCAGATTTTTACCACCCATGCGTACGCGTCGATGTGCTGCACCAATTGCCCAACATTTTTCCCGAGAGTTGTGCAAGAAATGTGCCAGTTTTGTGCGTAGGGCACAAACCACACCCACGCGTACGCGTGGCTGACGCATAGGCGTCAGTTTGTTGTTTTTCCATCCACGCGTGCGCGTGGGCGACGCATACGCGTCGATGAACTTTTGGATTTTCTACGCGTGCGCGTAGGCGACGCACACGCATGACTTGATTTTCATTCCAAAGTTGATTTTTGAGTTTTCAAAGCCAAATTTCATACTTCTAAGCCTCCAATCTCACCCCTTGTGTTTTAAATCATTATGGTATGCCTTATGATGGGAATGGGGTTAGAGCATGTGGTAACTTGTGAAAGAAAAAAGGGGAGAATTAATGATCTATAATGATCAAAGATAATTGTATGAGATACGGAGGATGGCGGTGAAAGTGCTTTATGTGCCATGAGCCGAAAGGCTATATTTGTTTATGAATTGGTTGGTTCTGGATTGAACCATGAGCCGGATGGCTGAGTTTATTGCCGAGTTACGGCGGAGCCATTATTGATTATGAATAAGTATAATTACATATATGCGTATTGAATGAATGTGAATGTTGCACTTCCACTATCTGAGATACGAGTTTTCCTGGGTGAAAGTAGTGGCTAGCCACCACGTGCTCCAGGTGGAGACTCGATACTCTGCTGACCCTATGTCATAAGTGTGGCCGGACACTGTGAAAGTTTCGGATGAGCTCGCCCCTGTGGATAAACACCAGTGTGGGTGTTATATGATTATGATTATGATCATGATGATGATCGAGAATAACTCGAGTTGGGGATGCACGACAGAGGGACAGTCCAATGGTTAGCTATCAGGACTTGTCGAGTTGGCTATATAACCGACAGATGATATCATCAGTCATAGGGCAGGCATTCATCATTTGCATATGTTTGAATTGTTTGGGTTTGCCTATTTATTTTGGATTGCTATATCATATATGCTATGTTACCTGATTATGTGCTACTTGTTCTACTTGTACTTTAATTGTGTATTACTTACCTGTATTGCTTGTGTTTGTACAACTGAGAGACCCCTCATGCTGGTGTTGGTGGACGCTGAGGGCTGTTCTTGATGAGATGAATTGATGATGAGATTGAATAATGATGATTATTATTGAATAAGATAATTTGAACTCTCTGGGTAGACGCAGTGAAGTGAATTCACTTGCTCTAGGTGAGGATATGATGTACTGATATAGTATTGTTGAGGCAGAATAACTGGTGATGGTTTTATTTATAATTCTAGTCCTGGTTTGTTGGAGAGTTAGAAAGTTGGGAAGTATGAGAAAATATGAATTAGATTTAGCTTTCCCTTATGACAGTTGTCTATTCATGGATTAGGAGAACCTAGGATGGATACTTGGTGAAAAGAAGATTAGGATGCTTAGTGAGTTTTTGTTGCAGTGCATTGTATTTATTTGGCACTTTTACCATACTAGAAACCCATGGGTCGAGAGTTCTCATTCCGTATATATCTCTTGTTTTTCAGATACAGGTTCAGGTGCTCAGAAGTGAGCTACGGTTTGTCTGAGAGACGACGAAGATTTTTTATATTCCATACTTTATATTTTGCTTAGAATCTTTCCATTTTTATTTTGAATAACTTATATTATGTATTGAACTCTTTTGAACTTGCCTATAGAGGCTTTCATGTTCTATTTGGGAGAGATTAGGAGGTTCTGTTGTCAACTACTTTCATACTGTACCCTAGCTGACCTATACTTCGCGGGTCGCGACTAGTGGCTATTTACTTATATTATATATCTATCTGTTATCTTTCTCTTAATCTCCTTTATGCCTTTATCCGTATATCGCTTTCGACTTCACGGTTTATCTTTTTGTTGTCGAAACGTGAGTGATACGTCTTCGCGATTAATACTCCTTTCAATTATACTTATATTTATGTATTAAAAATCTACCTGAGAGTCGTACCACCGTAATATCGTTAACTTATGACTCGAGCATAAGGATTTGAATATTAGGGTGATACAACCTTCTTCTATTAAATCACTCACTCTGTCCACCGTTCTATTTATGGCTGCTTGAATTCTACTCATTCCCATGATCCAGTTATCCTCCTTTACTTTAATTGATTTGCCTGTCCGATACTCCATCTTCCTTTCCTTCTTAGAAAATCTCTTCCTTGTATTATGCTTTTCCAAACCTAAGATGCTCCTTTCCCCTCCTTCGCTTCCCAAAAATATGTTTCTAGAAAGTATATGCCCTTCAATATTTAACCCAAGTGGCATCAGGATTCCTCGTTACTCTCCAAGCTTATTTCGCTAGGTACGCCAGGTTCTGACTTTGCATGTCCCTGAAGCCCAAGCCTCCCTCCTCTTTGTTCATGCTGATTTTTGTCCAACTCCTCCAATACACCCCTTTTTCTTTTCCTGTGTTTGCCCACCAGAATTTTGCTAATCTTGCGTAAATTCTCTGACAGAAATTCTTCGGCAACATCACAACATTGATAACATATGCTGGAATTGCTTGTATCACAGAATTAATCAAGATTTCTTTACCCGCTTGATTTAGTAAATTTTCTTTTCAGCTTTCTAACTTGTTTATCACCTTCTTCTCTATTCATATTAGTGCCTTGTTTTTAGATCTTTTTTACTGTGCCGGTAACCCAAAATATTTTTCTGATTCTCCCAAATAGGCATTCCTAATATCTCTTCAATATTTACTCTCGTTTAGGTAGGAATTTGACTTTCGAAAATAATTCCTAATTTCTCCAAATTTATTATCTATCCTGATATTTTTGTGTATTAATTTAAAATTTGTATGATTTGATAAAGTTCATCTTCCCTTACTTAAGATCATTGTTTTATGTATAAGAAATTGGATAAAAAAAAATAAAGTAGTTTTCGGTTCCATTCAATTTCAACATCAGCTCTTATTATCTTTCACCTTTTGAAATTATTTTTTTTTTAATAAGAAATTGGATAAAAAAAAATAAAGTAGTTTTTGGTTCCATTCAATTTCAACATCAGCTCTTATTATTTTTCACCTTTTGAAATTATTTTTTTTTAATTTGGTCTAAATATATTTGATTTAAGTAAATACTTTTAAAACTAGTGTAATTTTAAAATCGAAACGCATCTCATATTAATCTTTTTAAATATTTTCCACATACAAATTATTTATATATATAAGTTCATACAAGTCTCTTTAACTTAATTTACCTCATACACTACTGTCTAACAAATTTTTCAATCAATGCGCGAATATATAATTACCTTTTTCAAAAGAATCTCTCAGCGTTTTCGATCTACGTTCTCTTCTATATCTGCGTTTTCTTCGTTCGTTCTCTGCATTTTTTCTTCTTTTTTCACAATTTCTTTCGTTTTCTACGTTTTTGAAATCAAGCTCTGAAATTAGTTTTGAATAGTTATCTCGCTGTTGAAGATAATGAATGATTCAAGTTTACATTGTTAATTGAACCAGAACGAAGTAGATTATTGTTTTAAATCCAATCAAGTGGCTGACGTGTGGTTCAATTCTAGTTAATATTTTTGTTAGTAGTTTATGATTCGGTAGGTAAATAATGTTATTTTTGTTTGTAAAAATTACTTTTCATCGTTGATGGTTTGTTTGAATTGAATGTAATGTAGGAATTCTACATCAAAGAAAATATTTTTATGTATTTGTAGCAAATTTTGGTGTAAAACTAAGATATTTATATGTATTGTTTAAGAATTTTCAGTGGATTTGTACTAATAAGTTCTCCATAATTTAAAATTTTTCCTTTTTCTCCTCCTTCATCTTCTGCTGCCTTCTTTTTGTTTTTCATCTTCTTATTCTTCTTTTTCTTATTCTTCTTTTCCTTCTTGTTTTACCTTCTCAAGTTTCTTCTTGTTTTACTCTCTTAATAAGAATAAGTCAAACAAAGAAAAAGAAAAAACACATAATGCTGCAAAATTACTTGAAAGATGATGAACTTACAATTATTCAACTAAAAGAAAGAAGAAAATAAGAAAAAAAAAGAAGAAGGAAAAAAATGCAGCATTAATTTCAGTATAAGACTAAGACATTTATGTATATTGTTTAAGAATTTTTGGTGGATTTGTACTGATAAATTTTGTATAATTCAAAACTCTTTCTTTTCTTCTTTCTCATCTTCTGCTGCTTCTTTTTTTTTTTTTCATTATCATCACCATCTTCTTTTTTTTCTTATTCATTTTTCCTTTCTTATTTTACCTTCTCAAGTTTCTTCTTGTTTTACTCTCTTAACAAGAATAAAAATACAACAATTAAATAAAGAAAAATAAGAAACACATAATGCTGCAAAATTACTTCGAAAAGGATGAACTTACATTCATTCAACTAAAAGAAAGAAAGAAATAAGAAAAAAAAAGAAAAAAATGCAGCATTAGAAAAAACATTTTTGTGTAGTTGTAGCAAATTTCATTGTAAAACTAAGACATTCATGTGTATTGTTTAAAAATTTTTGGTAGATTTGTACTGATAAATTATGCATAATTCAAAACTCTTCCTCTTTCTCATATTCTCCTTCTTCTTCTTCTTCTTCTTCTTCTTCTTCATTTTCTTATTTCATTTTCTCATAATTCTTTTCGAATTCAACTTTAAAACTTCCTTCACTTTTTGCGACGATTTTGAAATATTTTTAAGAGATTTTGATCGTTGTTTGAATTTTAAGCGCGATTTTGATTGAGGAAAAAGAACCGTTTGCATTATTCAAGAGTTGGGAAAGTACATATTTACACGAAATCTAAACTGAGGGTTGTTTTTGTTGGGTTTGGGCCAACTTATATAAATTTGTATACCAAAAAAAATTATATATATAGTAGATTAAAACCGTACCAATAATATTTATATATAATAAAAAATTAATTGAAATAAAAATATAATATATATAATATCAATTATCAAATTAATATAGACATGAATATTACGATGCCATGGAAATACTACAAGAAAATAAGTAAATTTTCCATATTGCCCTCAGTTTCACATATACTTATAAATTTGAGTAAATAGTCAAATTTATTTATGAAAAATCACTCATTTTTTAAATTAGTCTTTTTAAAAAAGTTTTTAATTAAATTTATTCTTCAAATATTTTAAATTAATCGCGGTAGTTCTTCGGCCATTCTTTTTGTTAACGGTACCAAAATTTGTTAACATGGCACGATAAATAATATTTCAACATACACGTAGGTGTCTTAATTGACTATTAGTAAGATAACCTTATGAAATTAAATCAAATTAAAATTTAATTGAGAAGAGAACTTGAGATATTGAAATTCCTCAATTTGATGTGATTTAATCTAATTTCATAAATTTATCATATTTGTCGCTAATTAAGACTATTAGGTGTATATTGTGGTGTCACTTAATGTGTCATATCAACAAATTTTGAAGCCATTAGTAATAAGTGATAGAAAGACTAAAATGATAAATTTGAAATCATTGAAAAACGAATTTAATTATAAAAAATCTTCTAGGAACTAACTTAAAAGTGAGTGATCTTTCGAAGACTAATTTAACCATTTACCCTTATAAATTCCAACCATCCATTACCAAAACTCCAAAACATATCTTGTATGTTGTGCAACCGATAATATGGCTACTTCCTCTTCCAACCAAATTACAATCATTCTTTTTTGTTTAATACTTGCTACAATCATGTTTAATTCATCATCACTAGTCACGTCTAATTCCATGATGGTTCACTGTGATGAGAAGGATGAGAGCATATTGCTCAAGTTTAAACATGAAGTCACAGATCCCTCTGATGTACTCTCATCTTGGTCTTCTGATGAAGAAAAAGATTGTTGTCAATGGAGAGGAGTTCATTGTGATAACATCACACACAGAGTTACAAAGCTTCATCTCCCTTGTGATACAATCCAATCTGATGAAATTCTTGATCAAGATAATGAGAAACAGCACTGTCTAACAGGTGAATTTGACATGTCTTCTTTGTTGGGTATTGAATATTTAAACTACTTGAATTTGAGCAACAATGATTTCAAGACCATCATCCAGTATGATTATGATTCTATTCATAACAAGACATGTAATGACTCCTCTAACATCCATTATCTTGATTTAGCATATAACTATCATCTTTTCAATGATTATAATAGTATGCTACATCAGATTTCTCATTTTTCCTCTTTGCAATATTTGGACCTCAGTGGTATTGATCTTTACAAGGAAATCTATTGGCTTCAATCATTGAATTCACTTTCTTCACTTTCAGAGTTACACTTAGATTATTGCAATCTTAAAGACATAAATCCATTTCTTCAGTATGCTAATTTGACTTCACTAGGTAGCATTTGGTGGAGAGATAGAGACGGAAGACTGAGACTAAGAGACAGAGACTAAGAGATAGGGATTGAAATAAATCTCAGTATTCTGTTTGGTGCAAAATGAGAAACAGGAATTGAAACAAGAATAAAACTCTAATTTAATTTGCACAAAAAGTAAAATTGGAATTAATTAATTGAAATGAAAGTATTTTAGGTATAAAATGTTATTAAAGTTTCAGTCTCCATCTCTAAAAACTTCAGTGTCCTGTGTCTCTATTTTTTGGAACTACTAAAATACTGAAATTTTAGAGACAGAGACAGAGATAAAAATTTTAGTACCAGTCTCTGAACTAACAAACACAATAGTCTCAATCTCTCAGTCTCTGTCTCAATACCTCAAAACAAACGCTACCTTAAAGTTCTTAGTCTTGCTTCCAATGACTTCTCATCAATCTTGCCTGCTTGGTTATTCAATCTTAGTCACATCTCATATATCGACATTTCTAAAAACTCCATGCTTGGCCAACTGCTTCAAACACTACCAAAATTTCATCAAAGCATTGAATCATTGTATTTGAATAACAATGATCTCGATGGTCCCATTCCGGATTGGTTAGGCCAACTTGATCAATTGCAAGTACTTGCACTTTCTCATAATTCTTTCTCTGGTCCAATCTCAAAAATTTTGGAAAACTTACCACCCTTATTGATTGAATTGCGTCTCCACTCAAATTTCTTGACAGGAACTGTCTCTGAAAAAGATTTCCATTTGCTTTCCAAGTTGAAGATTTTGGGTTTAGGCTCAGAATCCTTAATCTTTGACTTTGATCCTAAATGGAACCCTCCTTTTCAACTTCAAGTTTTAGCACTGGAATACCCTGGTCTCAAATTTCCATCATGGATATATACACAAACTTCTCTGAAAGTTCTGTACATTGGGAACTCCAGAACTTCATTCCAACCTCTTGGCAAGTTCTGGAAGTTCACTGCTCAACTTGAAGTTTTGAACTTAATAAACAATTCCATCAATGCTGATATGTCAAAGGTGTTACTTGATTCCAAACATGTAATGATGCTATTGAATAACTTGAGTGGCAGTGTGCCTCGAGTGTCACCAAAAGTGATTCATTTGGATTTGTCTTATAACAATTTATCTGATATCTCTCCTTTCTTATGTCAAAAGATGTAGGAAAAAGGGAATTTAGAGACTTTGTTCATATCTGATAATGCATTATCCGGAGAAATTTCAAATTGTTGGATGAATTGGAGGTCATTACTTCAAGTTAACTTGAGGAACAATACTTTGAGAGGTGAAATTCCTCACTCAATAGGGTCATTGTCTAGACTAATCTTTCTGGATTTGGAAGAAAATAATTTGTCTGGAGAGATATCTTTGTCCTTAAAAGGTTGTAAAAATCTTCGATATCTTAGTCTAGGCAAAAATGCATTTTCTGGAGTTATACCAATTTGGATCAGTAAGAGAATAAAAGTATTTCAATTGGGATCTAATCAATTCAGTGGAAATATCTCAAATGAAATATGTCGATTTTATTCTCTCAAGATATTGGATCTTTTAGATAACAGATTATCAGGGCGAATACCCATATGTATGCACAATATGACAAGCATGATTTCTCCATATGCTTCAATGGATGTGTTCATGGTTCCTAGCTACTCAAAATATAGCAGAAGAAGTGTCACTTATTTATATTTGAACCTAGTTACAAAACACATGGTATTGTCTTATCTAAATTCAATATACCTCATTGATCTTTCAAGCAATGATCTCTCTGGAACAATACCACCAGAGTTGTTTATGCTCACTAGATTGCAACCTTTAAATCTGTCCCACAATCAATTAATGGGATCAATTCCACATGATATTAGCACCTTGACACTGCTGGAATCTCTTGATCTTTCAAACAACTTATTTTCAGGACAAATTCCTCAGTCCATGTCTGGTATGTCTTTTCTTGAAGTCTTGAATCTCTCATGCAACAATTTTGAAGGCAAAATCCCATTGGGAACACAACTTGAGGGTTTCACAAACCTTAGTTATGCTGGAAATCCAAAACTTTGTGGACCTCCACTCACAAAACTTTGCCCACAAGATGAGAAACTACCAAACGAAAAACAGAAGAGAGAAGATGATGATGATGATAGCTCTGAAGTTTGTTCATGGTTTTTTATGGGGTTGGGAATTGGATTTGCCACAAGCATTTGGGGAGTATTGGGTGCTATTCTTTTCAACAGAAAATTCAGACATGGTTATTTCAGATTTCTAAATATATTCTATGACATTCTGATCCGCAAGCTCAAACCCATTTCCTGAATTATCATAAGCTTCCATAGTAAGTAGAGGAACAAATTTTGCTTTGCTTTTATTATTTCAGCTTCATATATGTTTGTAATATGAAAATGAATGCTTCCATAGTAAGTAGAGGAACAAATTTTGCTTTGCTTTTATTATTTCAGCTTCATATATGTTTGTAATATGAAAATGAAAACAATATAATTAAGCTTTTATGTGAATAACTGGAATGCAGGTCCTTATTGGAGTGAATATTGCTTTGGCTAAGCTATTTGATCATCACCAAGAAGCTCCACGGGTTGCATACATGATACATGTGAATTACTTTGATTAGATGTAATTGCACTTTTTTATTTTTTATTTTTTACAAGTTCTGTAAAATATGTTTGAAGATGTGTGCTTTGTTACATGACTGGGAACATGCCATGTTATTTATTACCCCTTGCCTTAAAGTTTTTTTGTGGAAGATATGGTCATATGGCTCTCATACTTTCATAGTTTTGATCCGAATTATCAAGAATCTTCATCAACTCCTTTAGTTCTTCCTCCTCCACCATCATTCCACCCTCCTACTGCATATTTTGCAAATCATTTAATTGCCTCATCAGAATATAATGGAAATGAACAAATCATCTAAGGTAATGGGACAGGTAGTTCTATTGCAAATTATGGACATCCAATTCTTGTTAATCTTGATACTAACTAGAACTTTATTTTATCCTCTATCTTGCATTCACCAGATATAAATCAGAATCTTATCAGTCTTCATAAATTTTCTGTGGATAATAAGTGTTTCTTTGAATTTCATGCTAACAAATGTTTGGTTAAATCTCAGGACACCAAGGAGATTCTTCTTCAAGGAACTGCTAGGCATGGTGTTTATCAATTTCATAGAGTTGCTGTGCTGCGTTCTACTTGTGATAGTGCTGCTAAGAATGTTTCTTTTTCTGTGAATAAACCCCCTAAAGCCTTCACAGCACAAATTAATTCTTATGCTTTATAGCATGATAGGCTTTGCCATTGTGCCACTAATACTGTAATCAATGTAATGAGACAATGTAACTTGATAATGCCATCTAAAATTTCAAATTCAAGCTTGTGTGAATTTTGCTGTTCTGCTAAAATACATTTGCTTCCTTTTTCTCTTGATTCTTATATTCTGATTTATGGGGCCCAGCAGCCATTACATCTTATAATGGTTTCAATTATTATGTTTCCTTTATTGATGCTTTCACAAGATATACATGTGTGTACCTTTTACAAACTAAATCTCAAACTTTTCAAGCCTTTTTACAGTTTAAACTTTAAAGCAAATATTGAGAACCACACTGGATTGAGAATCAAAGCCTTTCAAATTGACCATGGAAGAGAATATTAATCCAAACAATTCACTAGGTATCTTGCTGTCCAAGGTATTTCTCATAGATTCTCTTGCCCATACACGCATCCTATTCCTGTGACATTTTTAGCTACTAATCATCCTCATACAACCTTACACACCAATAGCATCCCCATCAATTTGGTAGTGCTCCTAAAATAAGACTTTCAACTAATCATCACCCTATGCAAACTTGGTCCAAGAGTGGCATATCTAAACCAAAAATCTTTGCTGCCCTAATTAATCAAAACCTGGATTTAATAAATAATGTACCCTCTTCTATTAATCAGGCTCTTCAATCACCTCATTGGCATGCAGCCATGCTGGAAGAATTGAATGTTTTGCATCACACAAAAACATGGACTCTAGTGAATGGAATCATCAGGTTGAAGGCATTGATTATGATCAAGTCTTTGCACCAGTAATCAAGCTTTCAACCATAAGAATTGTACTGACGATTGCTCTTAAGTTTCTGTTGGTGGGTCCCCAACTAAGTGGGGCCCACTGTTTTAAAAAAAAAACAAATAAATAAATAAATGAAGAAAGTGGCTAATAGCCACGAGACACAGAGAGAGAGGAAGCACGAAGCTTCATTCTTTGAATGAAAAGGAAAAACGGCGTCGAGGGAGAAGAGAAAATTTTGGGGGAAAAGGGTAAGCTATCTTGATCCAATTGATATGGTAAATTCGCTCCATTTTTTATGAAATTTTAGTATGTTA
This sequence comes from Arachis duranensis, assembly GCF_000817695.3. Lineage (NCBI taxonomy): Eukaryota > Viridiplantae > Streptophyta > Magnoliopsida > Fabales > Fabaceae > Arachis > Arachis duranensis. The sequence goes on from NC_029780.3 coordinate 1,802,084, forward strand.
TTCCTGGTGTAGAGATGAACATTAGGATATAACTTGCTAGTTGTATTGTCTTTTTTTTTTTCTGATTTGAGATACCCACCTTGTAGAGGATTTATATTGATTCCATCAGTTTTGATGATGGATCTTATTGATTGTTGAGATGCCCTAGTGTCACTGGGAAGACTGTTTATGTACCTATTATTTTGATAGTCGAATATTTTACTGGGTTTTTTGTCACTTTTTTGGGGGTTTTTACACATTAAAATTCTGTTGTCTGATTATTTAATTTCTGTAATTATATATGCTGTTTGGAGTATCTTTGGTATTGCCTATTTAATCGCACAGATGGTGAAAAAATTATTTTTGGTGCTTCTGCTGTTAGACAGGTTCTTGTTTTAAACCTTTGTTGAGTTTTCCCAACAGTTTCATTGGCAGATTCGACAATTTGACTTCAACAATGTTTTTTTAAATGGAGACCTCAATGAAGTTGTTTTTATGAAACAAACCCCTGGATTTCAACAAGGTGAATCTGATTATGTATGCAGGTTGCACAAATCTCTTTATGGCTTGAAACAAGCACCGCGTGCATGGTTTGTCAAATTGTCGCGAGGTCAGACGTTCTTTGTTTATTAAGAAAGGCAAGACTCATACTATCTATATTCTTGTGTATGTTGATGATATCTTGATCACTGGGAACAATCCTCATGCTTTTCAGTCCACTATAAATCAACTACATGAATTATTTTCTTTGAAGGATTTAGTTCACTTCAATTAATTTTTAGGCATTGAGGCAAAAAAACTACCTACTGGATGTTGTCACCTTTCCCAATCTAAGTATGTTTCTGAATTATTAAAAAGAGTTGGTATGGCAGAGGCTAAAGGTGTGCCAACACCTATTACTACAAGTCTTAAACTATCTAAACATGAGGATGATACCTTTGATAACCCCACTCTTTATCGTTCTGTTTTAGGCTCCTTGCAGTATGATAGCAAAATATCTTCATTCTGTTAAGGAGTTGTAACAGAATCTGAGTCAGCAAACTAACTTTCCTATATAGCAGCAGTTAGTTATATGAATATAAATACAGATGTACCTCTATGCTAAGTACACAATCTTCGTTATCAATCACACTAAATTTCATTTCGTTTTTCTCTGCTTTCTTCTATAACACTGCTGCATAGTTAGAATTCTATCACCGAGAAAGAACTAGGAAAGAGATGCATAGACTTCTATAAATTCAGTCCTTACGGCATCTCTTAATTCGTAGAAAAAAAAAACACTACGCTTCAAAGTCTAACAATTAGTCATCAGTGACCATATTTCCACGTTTGAAACTTTGAATTGATCATTAGGGACTTTAAAATAATTAACATATGCAACGTCAAAAATTGTTCTATTCACAAGATCAGTGCCAAGTTGAGTTACGATATTTGTCCTGCTTTTTTTTTTTCACACTGCCTTTTATTTTTTAATATAAAAATAATTCTGATAACAATATAATAAACATGTAATATTTTCAAATTTTTTTTTTTCACACTGCCTTTTATTTTTTAATATAAAAATAATTCTGATAACAATATAATAAACATGTAATATTTTCAAAGAAAGAAGGTAAATGTAGTCTTTAGAGCTATACACTTTAAGGTGTACAAAAAAATTGTACAAAATACCTTTTGTTCTTTGTTTTTTAATCTAATATGAAAGATATAAATATTTCTTGACTCCTAAATTATTGTAGCTATCAATTTTTTATGAATAAAAATGTTTTTTGGTTTTATGATAAAATTATAATGAGATTGCTTAAGATCAATGTATTTTATATTGGTGGCTGTCTTTAGTAGCTGATTTTGGTATACATATAAACTAGTCGCGTGAATATTATGATAGCCATGGAAATACTACAAGAAAATAAGTGAATTTCCTATATTGCCCTCAATGCCACATGTACTTATAAATTCCCACCATCCATTACCAAAACTCCAAAACATATCTTATTGTGCAACCAATAGTATGGCTACTTCCTTTTCCAACCAAATTACAATCATTCTTTTTTGTTTACTATCTACAATCATCTTTAACTCATCATCACTAGTTATGTGTAATTCTATGATCATTCATTGTGATAAGAAGGATGAGAACACATTGCTCAAGTTTAAACATGAAGTCACAGATCCTTCTGGAGTACTCTCATCTTGGTCTTCTGATGAAGAAAAAGATTGTTGTCAGTGGAGAGGAGTTCATTGTGATAACATCACACACAGAGTTATAGAGCTTCATCTCCCTTGTGATACAATCCAATCTGATGAAATTCTTGATAAAGATAATGCGAAACCGCACTGTCTAACAGGTGAATTCGACATGTCTTCTTTGTTTGATCTTGAATTTCTGAGTTACTTGGATTTGAGTAACAATGATTTCAAGACCATCAAATATGATTTCAATTCTATTCATAACAACAAGACATGTAATGACTCCTCCAACATTCATTATCTTGATTTAGCATATAACTATCATCTTTTCAGTGATTATAATAATATGCTACATCAGATTTCTCATCTTTTTTCCTCTTTGCAATTTCTGGACCTCAGTGGTATTGATTTTTACAAGGAAACCGATTGGCTTCAATCACTGACCTCACTTTCTTCACTTTTAGAGTTACACTTAGATGATTGCAGTCTTAAAGATATAAATCCATCTCTTCAGTATGCTAATTTGACTTCACTTAAGGTTCTTAGTCTTGTTTCCAATGACTTCTCAACAATCTTACCTTCTTGGTTATTCAATCTTAGTCACATCTCATACATTGACCTTTCAGAGAATTACCTTCATGGCCAATTACCTCAAACACTACCAAAATTTCATCAAAGCATTGAATCCTTGTGTTTGTATACCAATGATCTTGATGGACCCATTCCGGATTGGTTAGGCCAACTTGATCAACTGAAAGCACTTGCTCTTTCTTATAATAACTTTGATGGTCAAATCTCAACAATTTTGGAAAACTTACCATCCTTATTGATTGAATTGCGTCTGCATTCAAATTTCTTGACAGGAACTGTCTCTGAAAAGAACTTTCATTTGCTTTCCAAGTTAAAGAATTTAGGTTTAGGCTCAGAATACTTAGTCTTTGACTTTGATACCAAATGGATCCCTTCTTTTCAACTTCAAATCTTGGTTTTGGAAAATGTTGGTCCCAAATTTCCATCATGGATATATACACAAAGTTCTCTAGAACTTCTGTTCATTTGGAACTCAAGGGTTTCATTTGAACCTCTTGGAAAGTTCTGGAAGTTTGCTGCTCAACTTGAAGCTTTGGCGTTAGTAAACAACTCCATCAATGCTGACATCTCAAATGTGTTGCTTGATTCCAAAGTTGTAATCATGCAATTGAATAACTTTAGAGGCAGTGTGCCTCAAGTGTCATCAAAAGTGACTTTTTTGGATTTGTCTTATAACAATTTGTCTGACATTTCTCCTTTCTTATGTCAAAAGATGAAGGGGAAAAGGAATTTAGAGACTTTGTTCATATCTGATAATGCATTATCCGGAGAGATTCCAAATTGTTTGATGAATTGGACATCATTACTTCAAGTTGACTTGAGGAACAATAATTTGACTGGCAAAATTCCTCACTCAATTGGCTCATTATCTAGACTAATTTTTTTTAGTTTGGAAAAAAATAAGTTATTTGGAGAGATACCTCTGTCATTAAAAGATTGCAAAAATCTTCAATACCTTATTCTAGGTGGAAATGCATTTTCTGGAACTATACCAAGCTGGATCAATCAAAGAATAAAAATACTTCAATTAGGATCTAACCAATTCAGTGGTAATATCCCAATTGAAGTATGTCAATTTTATTCTCTCAAGATATTGGATCTTTCAAATAATAAATTATCAGGGTCAATACCTAACTGTTTGCACAATATGACAAGTATGATTTCTCCATATGCTTCAATGGATGTGTTCAAGATTCTTACCCGCACAAAATATTCCAAAAGAGGTTTCAGTTTTGTATACTTTAGGGTAGTTACAAAATATATGGTATTAGATTTTGTACATTCAATATGCCTTGTTGATCTTTCAAGCAACGAATTCTTTGGAACAATACCATCAGGGTTATTTATGCTCATTGGATTGCAATCTTTAAATCTGTCTCACAATCAATTAATGGGATCGATTTCACAACATGTTAGTAACTTGACACTGCTGGAATCTCTTGATCTCTCAAACAACTTATTGTCAGGACAAATTCCTCAGTCCATGTCTGGTATGTCTTTTCTTGAAGTATTAAATCTCTCATGCAACAATTTTGAAGGCAAAATCCCATTGGGAACACAACTTGAGAGTTTCACAAACTTTAGCTATGTTGGAAATCCAAAACTTTGTGGACCTCCACTCACAAAACTTTGCCAACAAGATGAGAAACTACCAAATGAAAATCAGAAGAGAGAAGAAGATGATGATGATGATGATAGCTATGAAGTATGTTCATGGTTTTTTATGGGGTGGGAATTGGATTTGCCACAAGCTTTTGGGGAGTATTGGGTGCTATTCTTTTCAACAGAAAAAGACATGGTATTTCAGATTTTTAAATATATTCTATGACATTCTGATCCGCTGCTTCCATAGTAAGTAGAGGAACAAATTTTGCTTTGCTTTTATTATTTCAGCTTCATATATGTTTGTAATATGAAAATGAAAACAATATAATTAAGCTTTTATGTGAATAACTGGAATGCAGGTCCTTATTGGAGTGAATATTGCTTTGGCTAAGCTATTTGATCATCACCAAGAAGCTCCACGGGTTGCATACATGATACATGTGAATTACTTTGATTAGATGTAATTGCACTTTTTTATTTTAAAGTTTCATAATAAACAAAATAACACAATGATATTTTATTTTAGTGAAAATATATCACTTGTCATTCTTTGATGATTTTTATATAACATAACATTTATAATTTCATACATATAGCATTTATAATTATATATTTATTACATCTAAAAGTACATAATTATTCTAACAATAATTAATAAATACTAAATTAAAAAAATTACATTTTTAAATTCTACATTCAAAGTAGACATTTTCTTTATTCGTTGTTTCCATAATATTTATTTTATTCATAGAGTTGTAAAAACTATTATGAGGTTTTCTTTAAGGATAGACCTCTATAAGTGATAAATACCCTGTAAATGAAGATATTTTGTAATTATAGAGGCCAGCTTTATAAAAGATACTTTTCCATTCTTTTTTGGTTCTCTCTTTTCCATGGAGAATAATATGCATGCTTATATTCATAAGAAATTTGAGTCAAGTAATTTCAGACTCATCTTGTTCTTCATTTATCACAGCATCTAAAATGATTATTTTACTTTTATTTTTATTCTTACTTGATGCATTAATAGCATATTTGCAGTTTCTCAATATTTTTACATAATTGTTGTCACTCCAATTATGTAAGACTACCTGCAAAAAAAAGAAAAGAAAGGTAACATTATATATACTAATATTATTTCATTCTTTATTCATTAAATGTATATAAAAATAATAAAATTAAAATTAGTTAACATAATAATAAGTGACTTATAATTAAAGCTGTAAAAATTAAATCACTCGTTAAACTGATAAAATTAAAAATTTAAAGATTTAAAAGTTAATCGAAATTCAACTTCGAATATACAAGTAAGTCTTTCCTTCTATAAATCGTTTTCTTTTGTGTTCGTTTTCCTTTTTTTTTCTCAATGTTATAACTCTATTCGAGACTGAGTTACCAATCTCTAAAAAATTTTAAAGAATTCACCAATTCATTAATTTTTTCATAATCAATACAATGACTCAATATTCTTATTTATATTCCTAATAATTTCTAATAGACTAAGTAACTAATTAAACGGTCCAACATTAATTGAATAGTAACACTCAACCTCATCATCTCTATACCTGTCTCTTTGCAGCAACTCCTTTGTTGTTATTGTGTTGAGGAAGGAAAGTGAAGCAAAAAATCAATAGCTGAGAAAGAAGGGAAATTAATGGCTGCTGTTTTTGGGATCTAATTGGAAACTTAGTTAAAAATTATTGCTACATTTATTATATAGAGAAAATGACACTTATGTTTGTGTTATGAAAACTAATTTATTATATAGAGAAAATGACACTTATGATTGATTGGCCAATAATAAATTCTAAAATAGGTTTTTTTTTTTGTGACTAAATTCTAAAATAGGTTTTGATATTCAATAAATTAATCCTTGTCTTATTAAATTAATAGATATATATAATGGATGAAGGTGTCAAAGCTGTAAAAGCCTAAAGGGTAATTAACTCATTGTTTGATTTAAAGGAAATTGAGTGGAAAGAAAATGTAAGGATGGAAAATGGATAGAAAATTAACTTTTTCTCTATTTGGATCGGGATAGAAAATTGGGAGGAAAACGAAAAAGTGGTACGGAGGCCATCTAAACCTTTTTTCATCGGAAAAGATTAGGGTTTAGAGTTTAAGATTTAGAGAAGAGTATTAATATAATTTTATTTGATTATGATTTTTTTTTCTCCTTACTTTTTCTTTTATTTAAATGAAAAATTTTTTTTCTATTTTCTTTCCATCATTTTTTCTTCATCCAAACAACATAAAAAAAATAATAACTTTTCTTTTTATTTTTTTTTCTATTTTCTTTTCTCTCATTTTTTTCCTCTCATTTTCCATCTTTTATCCAAATAAAGTATAAGTGAGTCTAAAAATGTATATACATGACATCTAGTATTTATTAGTGCAGTAATCAAATCATAATGATGTCAACTCTTATCATTTCTTTCGCTGCTAGGTTTACTATCTTCTCTGATCTTTACATGCTCTTTAAGAAATTTTATTATGATATTAAATTTTTATAATATACAATTTTAGAATTTGACGTTTATTAAAGAAATTTTTGTTTAAAAAAATATGTTAAAGATATAATCATTTATGTAATTCATCTTATTTACTTAAAATTTTTTTTATGTGTCTTGTGTAAAATAGGTGATGAAAATGACTATCACTTATTTTTTAGCTATAATTTTTCTTGGCATGTTTGGTGTGTTTGGATATCTCATGTTGATTTACAATAGATATACTCGGGTACAGTTAAGGAGCATTTTCAGAATTAGACTGAGTTATGAATTAACAAGGAGGAGCGCAAGAGATAGATGGTGTGCTTTTGTTCCATTATGTGGAACATTTGGTTGGAGCGAAATCGAAGAATTTTTTAGAATAAAGAAGAAAGAGCAGAAGAGATTATAAACTTGTTTGTTCAGAATTATACTGAGTAGTTAGGTAATGACCCCTTTAGTTGTTGATGACAATGTCGAAGATGACAGAGAGTTTTATGGTTAGATCAATTGGTTAGGTTATTATTTATTGTTTTGTGTCTTTGTTTTCCGTCCTTATTCCACTTCTTGTATTGAGCTCTTTCTTTCAAAAAAAAGAAAGAAATAATTTTATAAAATAATATTAAAATGTCTATAACATAAATATCTAGAGTTCGATTCTTATTAAATTTCAGAAGAAGAATTTTAGCATAAATCCAACAAAATAGAAAGTCTAATAAAAGTCACATAAATCCAAAAAAAATTCTTATATAAAACGGCATATTAGAAATATATTCATTAATGTAGTTTCTACTATTAACAATTTCTTAGTAATTTAATTTTGCAAAACATGAAACATGAGAATATATATTTTATAAGTAAAATAGAAGAAAATATTATTTAATCATCTCATAAAAGAAAGTGTCAACTTTTCTATTATATATACTATTATTATTGGCTGGTTTGACCAATTGTTGCTACAATAAAATAGTATTTTTATTATATAAATTAGTGAATTTTATTATTTTTTAATTACTATTTGATTACCACTAGTATAACTTTTTGTCTAAAAATTTATAGATACCAGAATTTAAAAGTCAATTTATTTATCTGATGCTGATCTGTGTCGTGTTTATTATGTTGGAAAATATCAATAAAATAAAATAGAAGATAAATACTCCAATACCAATGGTGAATTTAACCATCACCTTCTCTATATATCACAATCAAATCAGCTTCAAAAATTATAGTTTTCCCAAGTTTCCTAGAAAGAATTTTTTTTTTTTTGTATCGAAGACTTTAAAACTAAAACATAAACGTCAAATTTGCATTGTTCTATGGTCATTTTAAGTTTTCTTAACAATATAATAAGCCTGAAATTTGACCTCCAATGTAATTTAATCTTTAAATTTTCAAATGACTTAAATTGTACCCTAAAATTTTGACCCGTGCTTTAATTTGGCCTTTCCGACGTTTTTCGTCACCGGAAAGCTGACTTGGCAATTTTAAATGACACGTAGCACTGTAATAGTTAGATGACATGGCCAAAATTTTCAAAGCATCAATTTAACCCCTCACAATTTGAATATAAACCTAACGGTTTGATAAAAAAATTATAAAATAAAATAATAAATTATATAAATATCCTCGTCTTCTTCCTCTCACATCTTCTTCCTCTTCTTACATCTTCTTCCAACATCCATCATCCAACAATCACCATTGTTATCATCACACTAACTACTGCACCACCAAAATATATTATAACCGATTCTTAGATCTTAATGGTCTTTATAAAAAAAATATGAAATAATTTTACAAAATGTCATTAATATCCTTTTTCTTTATCATCTTTTTTAAAAAAAGAACCTCGAGTTCTTCCACCAACCTTTTCAAGTGCGGCCATTGACATTCATGAAGGTTGAGGCACTATGAATCTTTTCGACAGGGAATTGTTCTCCATAAGACCCTTTCTTCATGGCACTTTATCACCTATATATGTAACTAAGCATTGTAATTTGAGATTGCAAATTTTGGGTCTTTCTTTTCTGAGATTTCAATTTTTAAATTTGTCAAATAGACTTCGACCAAAAATTTTACATCCATATTTATTAGGACTCCCAAGACTTATTATCCTAGGTGTTAATAGGTGTTAATAAAGGCTTGGTAGTTTGAGATTAAAAAGTTAAATATGTGAAAAAAAATGAGTCAAATGAAAGAAAGAAAATAGAAAAAATAGCAGTTGTAATAGAAAAAATAAAATATAAGAACTAACATTTTTAACCTTTTGTTGTGTATTATGTGAGATTATGTTATTTGCAATAGGAGTCAGGGAAAGAACAAACGAAATTGAATCAGGCGTAGTGATGTACAAAAACGGGAGTGAGAGAGAGAGAAAAAAAGAAAAAAAAGGATAAAATTAAAATTTTAAAATAAAATTATTATTTAAAATATTTAAATATAAATATAATTATTATATAATTAATAAAATGGTTGAATCTTAGTCATCGATTCAAAAATTTAATGGCCATGATTTATAGAGAATTTTAGACCACCAAAAATCTAAATATACATGAGAAAGATATGAAGAAAAAGTGAGTCAATGGCGGCCAAAAGCTTGCGCTAGGTTTTATGTTCAAATTGTTAGGGGTTAAATTGATGCTTTAAAAATTTTGGCCATGTCATCTAACCGTTACAGAGCCACGTATCATTTAAAATTGTCAAGTCAGCTTTTCGGTGACGAAAAACGTCGGAAGGACCAAATTGAGGCACGGATCAAAATTTCAGGGTACAATTTGAGTTAATTAAAAATTTAAAGGCTAAATTGAATCGAAGGTCAAATTTTAGAGACCATTTTGAGTATTAACTCTAAGATTGTTGTTAGAAAAAAATCCATCACTAGAAGTGTTATTTAATTTCTGTGAGAACCGTAAATATAATTCACTACATTAAAATGGGATTCAGTATAGTATCATGGGTAATTAAATCCATCAATTCACGGGTAATTAATGGTGAAAATTAACGCCACAATAATTTAATGAGAAGTGTTAGGTAAATAATGACTATTTCACAAATAATTATTAATTAAATAAAAATATATTATATCTTTAAATTAATTATCTAAATCTTAATATTAAAATAATCATCCATACACCTAGTGAAATAAATATCCCATATATTTATTATTTATATTATTTAATATTTTTATTGTCTGATAACTATAAAAATAAGTTATCACTTTCATTTTCAGTAGTATCTACTAATGATTGAGACTAATTAATAAATAAATAATAGTAATTAACTTGGCTATTTTGAAGTCATGGTCAATTAAATTTGTCTTATATGTAGAAATACCAGAGACGACTTTGGAATTAATTAAAATGAGTGCCTTGATCTCAGCTTGTTTTGTTTATACGTTAATGGGAGGGGGACTTGTGTGATTTATGTGCAAAGTAAAAAGATCAACGAAAATAAGTTTCAAATTAGCTTCATTGACACTTCACATTTTTCTTTCAACAAAATTCATATATTTATTTTTATTTTTATTTTTCAGTATATTCAATTTTTTGTTTTTAAAATATTCTTCAACTCGATCGATTAAAGACTAATTTGTTGTGAATCTGAATTTTATTTAAGTAAAAACTCAGATACTTATATTCATGTGAAGTTAATAGTTAAAAATTATTAATCAATTCTGTCAAAAATTATCTAACAATTTTTAATTATTAATTTTATATAAAAAAACCATTTAATTAATATACAATATCGATCTTTCCAACTTTGATGTTTTGTAGTGAATATTCATGTATATTATTCAAACATACATTAACATATTAGGGGTTTATAGCATATATAAATTATATTAATTATTTTTTATTGAAGTATATTTAAATTTATAATTGTTTCTTTGTGTACTTTTATAATTTTGCTGGGAGGAGCAAGATTGTTTTGTCTAAAAATATTATTTATTATATAATTTGTAAAAAATTATTATTTTTAATTAAAAATGTTAGAAGGCTAATATTTTTAGAATAAAATAATAAAAAATTGATTTGAATAAAGAAAAAGTGTTGGATCACCTAAAATTTTCCTTTCTAATATTTAAACCAAAACTCTTAGTTGAGATACGTAGTTATATATTAATGAACTAATATATTATTATTTTTTTTTATACCATAAAAAGACTTTGAGAATTGAGGCTACCACTATATATATAAAGTAATAAAGTATAGATAACAAAATTTATTAAGAAGATGTTGATGACAATTTTAAAGTTTATTTATGGTTTTATATGGGCTTAGGAATTGGATTTGCGTCAAGTTTTTCGACAGTATTGACTGCAGTTCTCTTTAATAGAAGATTGAGCATGCTTATTTCAAATTCTTAAGCCAGTTGTATTACATATTGATCCAAAAGTTTAACTCTATTTTTTAAAAGAAAAGTATAGGTAACAAAATGTATTTAACTTTTAATTTGCTATAATGCTTCGTTCTTTAAATATAATATCTTGTATTCAATGCGAAAGTTTAAAGTTTGACATAATTGTATTTTATTATTAACTAAAATAATAATATTTGAAAAGAATATTATTTTATTATCATCAACCGTTTTTTTCCTTTATTTTTTTTCTAAAAATAAATATTAATAGACAGATTATATTTTATTGATAAAAACGATTTGTTAAAGTATTTTTAAATAATATATATACTAAAAATTTTAAAAACAGAAAGGGTTACGCATATTTTTGGTTTTGTAAAATTAGTAATTTATAATAATACTAGTCCTTATAACTCTTTTTTTGCCTGTGTTTTGGTGGAAAATATTATTAGATATACTCATTTTTAAATTGATACATACATATGAAAGGAATTAATGATGATAATAACTGATTTTATTTATGTTTTAATTTATTTTTACCAAAACTACCCCAAAAAAATTATACAAACCAAAAATATACATAAACTGCAAATAATTTCACTTTAATTTTGTCCTCTTTTTCTATCTCTATGCACTAGTTAATGAAATCTCAAGTTCAGTGGCCGAGCTTCACTCAGACAAGGGGGGCCATGGCCCTCCCAAATTTTTTATAAAAAAATTAGTAATACTTCATCAAAAATGAAAAATAGTTCAATTGGTTTAAATGCTTTACTATAATTTAAAGTTTCAATTCCCATTTCATACATTTATTGTATAATAATTTTTAGTGAGTGGGTCTTTGTTAACTTCACAACACATCAAGTAACACGCTACTGCCTTGGTTTGCTTCTCTATTCAACAAGTAACACTCTCTTTACCTTTGAGTTCAAATATAAAAAATTAGGTATTTTTATTTATTTAATTTAATATTTATTTAATTTAATTTTTTATATGATAAAAGTATTATAATATTTAATAAGTATTGATATTATTGTATTTTGATAAATTCATAAAAAAATTCAATAAATATTATAAATTTTAATATTTATTCTTCTAACTTTTTCTTATATATTTTACAGAATATATATTCAAATTTTTATACAAAATAATGATGAAAAATCAAAGAATTGATGCATTTTTTAAGAGGAAAGCTAATATTCAAGAAGGGGAACATATAACTTCTACAATATCAACACCTGTAGACAGTTCTTCTACTATAATGAATCACGAAGAAAGTGAGATACAACCTTCAAAAGTTCAAAGAGTTGCATCTGATGAGTTTGACCTTAATTCTTTAGAACAAGACCCTGGAAAACGGCTTCAAATTTGGCAATATCACCCAAACCAGAGAGATGAGGTTAGACGAGCTTATCTTAAATGGGGTCCATATCAAAAGCATCTTGACAATTATCCTCTATCTGATACGAAGCATCCAAGACGATTTCAATATGCTTGGTTTGGTATTTTTCCTTCATGGTTAGAGTATTCACCTTCTGAAGATGCTGCATATTGTTTATTTTGTTATTTGGTTAGCAAAAAACCCAGTGGACGTAATGGATCAGATATTTTTATTAGTAAAGGGTTTAGAAATTGGAAAAAAGTTAATGATGGAAAGAATTGTGCTTTTCTTAAACATATTGGAGATCCTTGCTCACCACACAATAATGCAGTTGGAGCATGTCTAGATTTATTGAATCAGGCAAGTCACATCCAAAATGTAATTGAGGATCATACTTCTGAGGAAATTCAAAAGAATCGATTGCGTCTAAAATCCTCCATTGATGCAACTCGTTGGCTTACATTTCAAGCTTGTGCTTTCAGAGGCCATGATGAGACTCCAGAATAAAAAAATCGAGGTAATTTTCTTGAAATGATAAAACTCATAGCATCTTACAATGATGAAGTTGCAAGAACTGTGTTAGAAAATGCTCCATATAATGCTAAATATACTTCACATCAAATTCAAAAAGAAATCTTACATATACTCTCAAACAAGGTGAGAAAGCATATTTGTGAAGAAATTGGAGATTCCAAGTTTTGCATTGTAGTAGATGAAGCTCGTGATGAATCCAAAAGAGAACAAATGGCACTTGTTTTGAGATTTGTTGATATACATGGTTTTATTCAAGAGCGTTTTCTTGATCTTGTACATGTCAAAGATACTACATCATTAACTCTAAACAAGAATTGTGCGGTATTCTTTCTCGACATGGTCTTGATGTCTCTAATATTCGTGGTCAAGGATATGATGGCGCCAGCAACATGAGAGGAGAATGGAATGGGTTACAAGCATTATTCTTAAAAGATTGTCCTTATACTTACTATATCCACTGTTTTGCTCATCGATTACAACTTGCATTAGTTGCTGCATCAAGAGAAGTTATTCCTGTGCATCAGTTTTTTTCAAAATTGACTTTCATCGTCAACATCATTTGTTCTTCTAGTAAGCGACATGATGAGTTACATGCTGCCAAGACAGATGAAATTGTCCATTTATTAGAGATTGATGAACTTGAAACTGGTAAAGGGGCAAATCAAACTGGTACTTTGAAACGAGCAGGTGATACTCGATGGAGTTCTCATTTCTCTTCTGTTTGCAGTTTGATAAATATGTATAGTGCAACGTTGACTGTTTTACAAAAGATTATTGTTGATGGATCAACTTATTCTCAGCGTGGTGATGCAGATAGTGCTTACAATACCCTAACCTCATTTGAGTTTGTATTGATCTTGCATTTGATGAAAGATATGATGGGAATAACTGATATTCTTTGTCAAGCTTTACAAAAGTAGTCTCAAGACATAGTTAATGCTGTGCAACTAGTTCATTCTACAAAAACACTTATCCAAAACATGAGAGATGACAGATGGGAGGAATTATTAAAAAATGTGAAATCATTTTGTGAGCAACATGATATTCTAATTCCTAATTTAACTGCTTCTTATGTTGCAAGACAAGGACGCTCGCGTCACCAAAAAGATCATATTACAGTTGAGCATTATTTTAGAGTGGAGATATTTTTAGTCACAATTGATAAGCAATTACAAGAGTTAAATAGCAGATTTAATGATCAAGCAATGGATCTACTAAGTCTGAGCTCTACTCTCATAGTCTCATGCCTAAGGATGCTTACAAAATTTTTGACATTGCTAAGATTTCTACTCTTGTTGATAGCTACTATCCCGAAGACTTTATTGAACAAGTGAAGATTAATTTGCCTTTTCAGCTTCAACATTTTATTCTTGATGTTCGTCAGCATCCAGAAATGAAGAATTTGTCAACTATTCATGAACTGTGTAGATGTTTAGCAGAAACAAAAAAGTCAAAAGTGTATTACTTGATTGATAGATTGATTCGTCTGATATTAACTCTTCCAGTTTCTACAGCTACTACAGAGCGATCATTTTCAGCAATGAAAATAATAAAGACAAGGTTAAGAAACAAGATGGAGGATGACTTTCTTGCGGATAGTTTGGTTATTTACATTGAGAAAGAAATTGCTGAAAAGTTTAGTTCTGACTCAATTATTGAAGATTTTAAGTCATTAAAAACTCGAAGAGTACCATTATAAACTATTTTATATTTTTTATCTATAGAATTATTTATTTATTATCTTTTTAGTAACAAACTTAAAGAATAATTATATTTATAAATTTTATTTTGATATAAATATTATTATTAAATTTTTATGTTAAATTTCCGGCCCCCAAAATTTTGGTTCAAGCTCCGTCACTGCTAAAGTCTGTACTAAACTTTAACCTTAAGTAGTTAATAATATATATTATTGTTTAAATAAATAAACGTTTAAAGAATTCTAACTTATCGTTGTCTTTATATATGTACAAAATTTGCAAGTTTCTTGGAGTGCATTGTACATAACATTATTGGATTTGTTATTTTACCAAAGTTGGATGTATGATATCACTTAGAGAAATAAGTTAATTAATGGTTATAATAACCTGATATGTATTCATTAGATTTTCATGATAAAGTTATTTTTTTTGTTTTCCACCGTATCCCCCAACCCGGCAGATCAAGGACTAATCCGTCGCGGTACTGAGCTCTATTTAAAGGTTTGCCGCTGGCCAATGGGTTGCTACATGCACAAGGCGGGATTCGAACCCCCGACACTTGCTTAAGCGGACTAGTGAACTAACCACTAAACTAACTCAACTTGGTTTGATAAAGTTATTTTAATTTCCTATTATAAATTTTTTTTATTCTTATCTTTTTCATCTGTTAGATCTATGTTGTGGTAAAAATGTATTTTTAGAATATACTTGAAGTTGATTTTAATGTTTAACAATATATTGTAATAACTCATAATACATATATGTTGTCATCATGTCTCTTTTATTTTTTTTTTCTTTTCACTCGTAATAATAATTTCCAATATGCCAAAATATAATGATAATTATAAACATATAAAATATAAATCATTCAACAATCATCGGTTTTAAAGTCTTGCTTAGCTTCATTTTCCAATTTTATCTAAATATTAAAAAATAAGTAAATTATATCGTACTCTCTTTAAAATAAAGAATAAATTATCCCTATCTACAATAACCATCCGAGTACTAGGGATAATAAATATCTTCCCGAAAAATTAAACTAATTTTGGAGTTCACCAAAGATCGAACTCTTGACCTTTCAGATCTAGCGCTCTAATACCATGTCATGATACCACTCATCCCAAAAGCTTCAACTGATGGAAAAAAGTAACACTGATGATTATATCTCTAATATTCCATAAACCTCCATTGTACACATTGTATAAATATTCCATTGGCTCCTCATACTTTCCCATATATTAAAAGTGATTCACCAAATGAGTTTTATGACGTGGAATAGATCTTTACGAATACAATTAATGCACTTGAAAGTAGATGAGAGCTTATGGTCCATGATGATAGAAGTCATAAAGATATTTGAAAAGATTCTTTAGATCCTTAAGTCATAAACACAGTTAAAGACATTACTGTTGATGATGTCAAATACAAGTTTCAAGAGATGGTAGATTCGAATCCTCATGAGATTAAAGACATTGTTGTAGTGATGTGGAGATAATAGAATTTGCAAAATGATGTGACAATTATGTACAATAATTTAATCACTTTCATGGGACAAAAATTTTGCGGATAGTGAACACCGAGGATGTTATCACTATACAGAAGAGGGTGGATGAGGCACAATGAGTATACCCTGAGGTTGGAAAGGAGTTGCGCCTATGTAGCAGAAATTCTCCGTACCTCGGTAGCACAAATGTTGCCACGTATAACGAACTGAATACGTATTTGCACCTTGTTGATGGGTTTGTGAGCTCATCGCAAAAAAATTTTTCCAACGGTGACAGCCACCACCACCACTATAGACTGGTGGTGTTAAAGTAAATTTAAATAATTACAAGAGAGAAAAGAAAAATAGAAAATATATACCTAATTATTATAGTTAATATTTAACTTAATTATAATTATACACTATATATCATAGAAGATCATTTACCCTTTATTTTAGAGAGAGCATGATGACATTTACTTAAAAAATAATGATCATGATTATGCATATATACCAATAAGAAGCATCCATATTTGCTTCTAACCATTCTTCTTTTTCTTCTCTCTTTCTTTTTGGACATTAATGAATATGATACATTTCTTCTTTTATTATTATTTTTTTTTTACACAACACACACCAATTCACATATCCACCTCTATTATTACTCTATTAGTCTATGTACAGCTCTAAACGAAGCAAACAAAATTGCCATCTGACCTGAACTTTGGCTGCATACATTTCTTCAACAATGCATTATACAAATGGGTTAATTATATGTTGGACTTAATTTCAGCTCATTTGAGGATTTTTCTCTTTTGGCTTTTTAACTATTCAAAATAGTAGCTAAGACTTAGATCAAATAATAAATTATGTGCCTTTTAATATGCTGCATTCAAATTCAAACATTGGTATATGTACCAAATTAAAAAGAAATCCTTTTATGTTGTATAGGTGAGTATGTAGTGTATGTAGTGATACCTAAGATTGGGTTGTCCAATTCATCCAACCCAAAAAAAAATATTCAGAATACCAAAATTTGAAGTGACATTCTATCCTGACCAAAAAACAGGAACATTATATATCCCCACAAGTGTCACACTGTCACATGTTTTTTTTTTTTTTTTGGTTTTCCACGGTATCTCTCAGTCCGTCACATGTTTTTGTTTATAAGCTAAACTAGCCTAAAATAAATTGAAGTCCAAATGTCACATGTTTTATATTATTTTATTATTTTAGCTTTTAAAACTTGGAATTACAATAATAATATAAGTCAATCAATTTAAATTAATTTAATTGTCTATTTAAATATTATCAGGAGTTTGAAATTCACATTATACATATAATAATTTATTAATTAATAACCAACTCTTTAAAAAAATTAATTACTGTTCAGTTTATAAATCGAAAATAAAAATATCAATATAAAATTTTTTACTTTATAAATTTTTTCTTATTTTAAATTAGTGGTTAATCTTTAATATGTCTTATTTTACTTTGAGGTTTCATGGTGATTGCTCAACTTCTTTTCACTTTGCTTTCTTTAGTTAAAACACTTATTTATATCCATATATATTACCATAATAATTATAGTTATTAAATTCGACCAACGGAATTGAGTCAAACTGCAAAGAAATCAATCAATTTAAGAACTAAATCGTTTGGACACAAGTCTTTGAAGAATCAAACTTGATACTTTCATGTTCTTCCACTTTTCAAATATGTTATAAAATTATTTTCTAATTCTTTTTCAAATAAAAAAACATTAACTTTACTTTTTTGGGTTAAAATAATAATAAAACTTC